>NW_010138936.1:0-385 GCF_000699245.1 Pterocles gutturalis
AATTCCGGCCCGTTCCTCCCAGCACGGTCCTGCCCAGAGCTGCTGGGGGACCACAGCTGCTGGCACAGACCCCACAAGGATTCGGGATTTTGACTTGCACAGGGATGAGCTGACCCTTCTCCGGGTCCCAGGGCAGCAGGATGGGGGGTTCTGTCCCATTTCATGGTGCCAAGAGGTCCCCGGCCACCATCACCGAGTCCGACAGCCCCCGGAGTTTTATAGGGGAGGGTCAGGGAGCAACAGCAGCTGGCGATAAATACACCCCAGCCCTGCCGGAGCAGAGCCAAAACCAACATTATTAAAGGCAAAAAAGCCACGACAAACCGTGCGGTTTTGGAAAAAAAAAAAAAAAAAAGCCGTTAGGTGCTTTTTGCACACAGGACTG
>NW_010138936.1:421-1693 GCF_000699245.1 Pterocles gutturalis
GCGGTTCTCATCCCTGGGACTCAATAAAAATGGGTTTGTTGATGCCCTGGAGCTGCCACAGCCTGGGGACAGCGAGGGTGGGGGGCTGCCCGCCCTGAGAGCCCCCAGTGATGGGCAACTGCTTGCTCCATCCATCCCCCAAATCTGGGGTGCTTTAAATAGGTTTCAAAAATTGACATTTATTTGGTTCCTTCGGGGACATGTTTTTTCTCCCTGGGGAGGATGAGGGGTGAGCTTACGGCCGCCTCACCCCTCTGCCATGGGCTGGAAAAAAAATAAATAAATTGGCCAAAATGGAATAAATGAAATGAAGGGGGGCCCTAAAGCCCAGAGCCCCACAAACCCGAACCCTGCTCACCAATTGTCTCCTCGCTCAGCACCGGGCATCGCCCAGGAGAGCTCAGGGATGGGACCCATCACCCTGCCCCGAGCACTGTGAGGCAAAAAAGCTGCAGAAATAAAGAAAAATGCAATTCCTGCCCTGGGTTATTGCAGCCTGGGAGGGATGCTAACGGAGGAATGTCACCTCTTGGGACATTTCCCCCTGTGCCGGGGCTGTGCGGGGATGTCCTGCCTCCCTCCCGTCACCCAGCATCCAGCCCCTTAGACATTGGGTTTGGACAAAGTTCAAAGGAAACCTTTTCTGCTTGAGGGGGGAAAAAAAAAAAAAAAAGCAAAAAAAAAATGTAGTTCCATCAAAATCAAAACGCTTCAAGAAAACCCACATGGATGCAACTGCCATTTCTTATTAGGGGACGCGGCCTTTGAACAGCCGCGGGAGGAAATGCTTTTTTTTGTCGGCGTTGGAGAACGAGGCGGTGGACAAATAAGATTGTTTCAATTTAGCTCATTGGATGCCGAGTTGCAAAGCGAGCCCGTTTCGGGTTTCGTGCCGAAGAGGCGATGGGAACGCAACCGCTCGTGGCATTTCCCTTCCCAGGGCGATGGCGCAGGGGCGGCTCCGCTCCGGTGCTCTCGGGATGCGCCTTCACACGAGAGCATCCCTGCACGACCCCGAGGGAGCCAGTTTGGGTTTCTCCTCCTCTCCTCCAAGCTGAATGGGGAAAGACGACTCCAAATTGGTCAAATTATAGAAAAACCTGGGGCGGGTGGGATTTCTCCAGTCCAACCAGTTAATGGTGGAGACGGCTCAACCTGACCGAGGGACCGGGCTGTGCCGTGGGTGCATCGCTGTGGCAGCACTCCTGGGATGCTGAGTGATCCCCGGCACAGTGGGAGTGGTACCCACGTCCTCACCCCCCCACACCAAGC
>NW_010138937.1:0-603 GCF_000699245.1 Pterocles gutturalis
CATTCTCTATGGTGTTACTCCTCTGTTGCTTTTTGTATGTACAACTGAGCAAATTTGTCTGGCTTTTGACATAACATCTGTCATTCTCATCATGCAAGTGTTAAAATGGGAGTGACCAGAGTAGGCAAAGAACTTAATTCATATTGGTTTACATTAAACATACTATGTATGGCTTCATCCCTGACCTGGCCACACATATGTACAGACACAGGACCTGTCCTTTTTTCCCAAGCATATGCATATAGTATAGAACAGAAGTTTATTTTTGATAACAAGTGCGAATTCTATTTTTTGAGAAACAGATTTTTTAAAAAAAATATTCAAATCGTGAGACTGCAATACAACAAGAGGGTATATGTAAAGAATAGGGTCCTCAGGCAAAGGCACAGCCATGGCATACATAGTAAATTCTACCATTGCCGTTTCCTCTTGTTGCAAAGAAATTAAAGCATCAGGCCATTGACCACTGAGGAAGCAGAAAGTTCTTTAAACTTGAAATTCAGAGCATCAGTCAGAATCTTTCAAATGATCTATGGTGAGTTTTTAAGAGCTATGGCTATAAACAGTGTAATGTGCTGCCCATTAGCAAAGGAACTTAAACAA
>NW_010138937.1:617-25557 GCF_000699245.1 Pterocles gutturalis
TGTTAATTAGAGCAGTATGCAAATTCTGGAGCTTCTTCTCTCTGCATTTAATGTAAATTTTTGATCTAATTGTCCCACTTTCTCCTGTCATTTGTCGTAAATTACCGACCCTTTCGATAAAGGGATTCACTCATCCAAGTGCCACGTTGTGGAGGAAAATGATTGTCTGTGTGCTATTTGCATATACTTCACTGAACTGTTATCACAATAATGCCTTACTGCTAAAGCAAAATACGCATTTTAACAAAAGAAATGCCTGTACTGTTTCTGTTTATGATTTAACCCTTCTGAGCTGTTTATACAGCCCTGTTAGGAGGGCATTACGAGCGAACCCATTTCACAAATCCCTTTAATGAATACTCAGTGTGGTCGATAGCTCCTGCTCCTTTTATAGGTTGTCGTGTGATGTATAATTAATATTGAAAATATCCCATATTGACAATACATGATTATGTCTGGTTGCCTATAAGGCACTGAAAGCATGCGTTGGGGCTGTGGAAGGTCTAGTAGTTGCTGACCTACACGTATAGAACCAATATTACCTTAGCTTCTGCAATTAGCTTCACGCCACACTCTGCACAGCCAGAGCTTGCAAGCTGTCACTGTACAGATCCCTGTGAGTGTCTCTTTGCATATTTTTTCACCGGTGCTTTAACTTTTTTTCCTTTTTTCTTACACTTGCCTCAGCCCCTGACACATTCTTGTTTATTCTGAGGAGGGGGGGAGTAAAACTCGCAGGCTTTCCAGGCTAGCCTGCTGCTTGTGCTGCTGCTTTGCTGCCTCTTGCCCAAGTTCTGCAGCTCAGGACGGCGTGGCACTGACAGCCCGGTGGAACAGAGCCTCCTGCGTAACCCCAGTGTTCACTGCACCCCACCCTACACACACCGTGATCACAGCCGTCCATGCTTCCCTTCCAAAATCCCTGTCGTGGATTTCCTTTTTATTGATGGATTTGTAATGTTGGGGGCTTTTTTTTCTGTTAAAAATGTATGCTTCTACGTGTACATTTAAATACGTAATTAAATTCTCACTGTGGAAAACAAACAGATGTTATGCTTTGTGCACTACAGGTTGTTGCATTACTTATTTTCTGCTTTCCTAACAATTCCTGATTTTTCTATTTTGCTTCCGTTTTTGTTGCTTCTTGCTATTTGCTTGCAAAAAACAAAACAGGCAAGCCTGGTAAGTAAAGCTTTTCACCAACTTTCACACCAGCATTTTGCATTTTTCTTTTCTTTTGTGTTTGTTCTCCGTTTGCTGCATTCCCATTAAGTAACGTCAGTCGTACTGAGCTGAGCCTGAAAGCGGATCTGCTGTGGTGGTGCTCTGATTCTGTCAATTTGGATAGTGTTAGTCCTGAGCATCCTGTTGTTATTGTTGGTGAGCTGTGGACAGTGTGTGTTGCGGATGTGGAAGCCATTTAATTTAAATATTTTAATCACGTAACCTCATAAATAAATTTAGAAATAAGTATCTTTAATTGCCTGACTAAGATTTGACTGGCGGACTGTTATCAGCACAACTCTACTAATCAGCTTTTTCATTTTAAAGCTCAATCATTGTTTTAGAAAAATACCACATGGATATTCCAGTCCCTGTCCAGCCAGATGCCAGTTTCTGTTTTTCACAGTATTTAACCACTTTGGTTTAAAATGCATTGTAAGTGCTGTCTGAGATGATCAGATGCCCCTTCCCTAAAGCTCACAGGAAACTTTCTCTCTTTGCAATTTCTTTTGAACGATGCACTGGGAGGTAGGGAAGAGTGAGTTGTGAGGGAGTGAGTCAGGAATTACTAACTTTGTAGATTGCCCTAGAAACAAATAAGAAGGAAGTTGCTAAAATACCGCAGACAGCAGTCTTAGGAAAAGTAAAGTTGTGAGATTAACTACACATTGAAGTACATTACGTGATCGTGCAAATGGATCCCTTCCCCTGCATGGAGTTGCGGTGACGGAGGTTTTGCCAAAGAGGAGGATCCTGCCAGTAAGTGATTTGGAATTAGCCTAGAGAGTGTGTACCATCCAGCGTGGTTAAACAAATCGTGTGCTGGAACAAAAGGTGACAGCTTCTCAGCTTTAAAAAATAAGCAAAGGATGGTAGATCAAGGAGTTTCTCCTCTTGCTTGAGCATACATTTATTTTGACATTACAGATGATCACCAAGGGTCATTAAGAAGGCAAAATAGAAAAGAATGTTTATTTTTGATGAAGCATTAAATGTTATCAAATTGATGTGGCTTTACAGGGCTCTGGGTTTCTCAGTTCTGCCATATCAAAGGTGTTTGTTTAGTAGTAAAATAAAGGTGTCACAACTTCCAGTGCTGCAGACCCAGTGCAGGTCCTGAGAGCTGCTCTGGTTCTTTCCATCTTCTGCATCATACAGAGCAAAATAACCTCCGGTCAGGGTCTGTCCCAGCAAGATGCTGTCAGGGGGTGTGCGGAGAAGCGCAGAACATAGCCAGCATGAGCTGATGCACGGCATGGCATTGTCACTGCTCTGGGCTTAGGCTAGCAAAATAGGTATAAAAGGATTGAATATGCAAAAGGAAGCTATGAATCCCCATCTGGGAATTGACAGGATCAACTTTGACATTTCACAGCTGACCAGCATATGGAATACTTAATTCAGATGAAGACTTCTATTCAAATAAAAAAAATAAAACACTTGTTTAGGTCTTTATATTTCCAATTATATAGGCCTGAGTAAAATGTTGTAGATTCTGAAATGTCCCATTCTTTTTACATGGAAGAACTTCCTACCTGATTTCAGTTTCCATCATAGACAAAGGAGGATCATAATATAACACCGCTGTTTTGCGGGTTGGTTTTTATTTGAGTATCATTCAAAGTAGCCCTTAAAACATGGCCACAAGAATCATATTTTAGGATATGAAGCAAACAATGAAGCATTTTGGAAGACAATGCCAGACCTTTTTTTCCAGTGTTATGCGGATATTCCAGTTTAGTACTAGGTCAATTCCTTTGAAAAGTTCTCTTCCACATGGATTTGGGTTCGTGTTATATTCTTCCCACCATCCCTGCCTCAAATTCAGCTATACCCAGGAGAAGCTTGGAAGACGTTTTCTGCAGAACAGAATTTAGAAAGTCTAATCTTAGATTTCGTTTCTGGCACTTGCTACAATAATCCTAAGAATGAGTGTTTGCAGAACAGTGTTTTTCCAAGGGAAGAATTAGAGTTGAATTCCATTAAACAAAGTGCTTGTTTGTACAGGATTAGAAGAGGTGCCAGCAGATGACAAGCAGATATCAGCAATGGCAAATAATTTATTCCTAGAGATAGTAATATGCGTAAATGTCCTTTCCATCAGCTAGTGCATCTTTGGGCAAACAAGGGAATCCAACACTTGCTTTCTTCATGGGAATGGCTGAGTCCAAACTGAAATAAATCGTTTGTACAGAGATATGTTCACATTTTTCCCCAACATCAAAATATTTAAATATTACTATATTTAGCATCCTTTTTCCAAAGCAGGATTATATAAATATGCATAATATTTATATTAAAATGACTTTTCTGGACCCCACAAACTTACTAATACGCAGCATAGAGCACACTGTAGTAGAAACTATAGATGACAGTGAAATCAGCATTCTTAACTACTGTTACCCTTCTGAAAACTGCCTTTTTTTCCTCCCCCTCTCTTCTTTCTAACAGAGGATGAACAGCGAGAGAAATCTGTCTCCCATCACACTGTTCAGCAGCTGATAGTGGAGAAGGAACAAGCTTTGGCAGATCTGAACTCAGTGGAGAAATCACTGGCAGATCTTTTCAGGAGATACGAGAAAATGAAAGAAGTGTTGGAGGGGTTTCGGAAGGTGAGTTACATTGAAGTCTCCTCCTTTAAAGACAAAAACTGAGCAGGCTCATGTACTGGTACACTAGTGCTGTTCCCAGTCGAATCTGCTGTACTGCATTAGGCAGCAGCGTGCTGGCGGGAGGGAGGACATGAATGCTCATTTGTGTTTTCTTTTTGGCTTAAAAAAGATGGAGTTCTTGCACAAGAATAACTAGCTGCAACACTGCAATTTCACTAGCTGTCACACAGCTGTTGGACTGGAGCACGTGTCAGGGCTGGCTTCTGGACTGAGCGTTCTGTTAAAACCTAGGACGTGAATTCCTCAGGTCAGAGATTATGTCTGAAGTGTGTGACATAACACAATCCTCACGTGAAGGTTTGCAGCCATTTATCAAATGCAAACAGAAGAATTGTAAAGCTTTTTGCATTGGGTAATATTGCTTCAGATAGCCTCTGTGTGGGGGTGTCCATGTTAGACTGCAGCCCTTAAAATATCTAAATGTGACTCCCACAGATAGGTGCCTGTCCTACACTTCACTCTTGCATTAAATTTAATGTCATCTTTTCATTTAAGAATGAAGAAGTGTTAAAGAAATGCGCGCAGGAATATTTATCCCGAGTAAAGAAGGAAGAGCAGAGGTATCAAGCACTCAAAATTCATGCTGAGGAAAAACTGGACAGGTAATTGACTGTAGAGATCTCATTTCAGGAATTCATGCTGCAGGAAGGTTCCTGTGTCTGGACCTTGCATCCCAAACCTGCTCCTTCAATCTGCTGAGCACAGGCTGCTCTGTGATGGAGGGTGGAATAAAACGCCGTAATGAGAATTTCAGTAACGTGCTGGCGTTTCTTCCAGCTCCTGGACATACAGAAGACCTTAAATTTCTGTCTTTCTCAAACGTCTTCGTGTTTCTTTAATGTATTTTCCAGGGAAGATAAGAAAGAAGCTGTTAGATAGGTTTATGCAGCTATGGAGGGCTGTGCTCAGATATTTGCACCTGCAGCTAGTATTCTTGTCCCCGGAGGTTTGCCAGTGCCCCTGTGCTGCATTACTGCCCCTGCATCAGTCAGCAGAGCAGAACATGTCGGTGCTGCTCAGCTGTCTCAGTGCACAACCAGGCAGTCTCTCCCTGGTAACACTGGTTATCTAAACTGGATCAGTCCAACTTGTGCCAAAGGTGATGAGGAATAGATACACAAAAAATTGTGTGCCAGATGTGCAGGGAGAGTAACTCCTTAAACCACCATTAAGGAGCAAACATCAGATTGCAGTTAAAGAGAGGCAGCAGAGGTTGATTTTTTTTTTTTTTTTTTCCTATTCTTACATGTAATGACCAATTAAGCATTTCTAGGGATTACATTCGGGACTCATGTTACAGCCCCCTACACCCAAGAGATGTTTCGAAAACATCACTAGGATTGATCCGTGCCTATAACAAAGTAAGAGTTGGTTTGCTTTCCAGCTGTTGTCGCAGCTGTGAGTCTAGTCTGTAAGAACTGGAGATCAGGTTTAGAAACCGCCATAAACCACTTGTGACTTGCGATACTTGTGACCCCAGCACAATATCTGAGAGAAGTATGAAGGGAACAACACAGACATTTCAAGGCCAGGCTGGATGGGGCTTTGAGCAACCTGGGCTGGTGGGAGGTGTCCCTGCCCGTGGCAGGGGGGTTGGAACTGGATGATCGTTAAGGTCCCTTCCAACCGAAACGAGTCTGTGATTAAGAAAAGACTTTGCAGCCTCTGCTGAGCAAGAGAGAGAGTCATGAAAAGTCTCTAGGGACAAGTCTCAGAGTACTTTCAAAGGCAAGCAGAAGGTAGTCCTGCTCTCACCACCCATCTGTTAATGCTCAGTCCATCCTTTGGTACCCACTGTGCTTTCCTGTAGAGAACCCGACGTGACAAAAGTCTATCTTTTTTCTAGAGCCAATGCTGAAATTGCACAAGTGAGAGGCAAAGCTCAGCAAGAGCAAGCAGCATATCAGGCCAGCCTTCGCAAAGAGCAGCTCAAAGTGGACGCATTGGAAAGAACACTGGAACAAAAGGTAAACAACAATTCAGCATTTTCACCCAGTTTGGGCAAATGAACCCATCTGCCAGGCTTTGATCTCAGCCACCAGCCACTGCTGGGGGCAGATTCAGACTCAGTCAAAGCTCAGCGTGCACCTGGGTATGAAGCAGGGTTGTGGTTTGCTTTGGTTCTGAGGTTTAAGGTCTTCCTGGTTTAGTTCTTCTTCCAGTTTTTGTTTCTATTTTTAGTTTTAGCTGTAATTCCATTGCTAGCTTACGTGCATCCCCTGTTAACAGACGAAACGACGAGATACAGATCTGTACGGCTTAGGGCAAAAGTGACTGTAGGAAATCGCTATTTATATTCTCTAGCTCAGCGAAGGAGCTTGCTTTCAGTATAGTACAGCTCATCCTTGCTTAGAGCCCCTGCAAAACAGAGTGAAAATACAAAAGTGCAGCCTAGAAACAAATTTATACTATGTATTATTACAACGTGCTAGGAGTGACTTCTATAAAGCTGTCTGCTTTAGTGCTAAGTGGGATTTGTTGAAGTTGGAGGAGCTGTATGCAGAAATAAGTAAGCATGTTGTTTAAATGCACTATATGTAGCTGTACTATGTATGCATATATATATCTCTATATATAGATACTCTGTTCTCAGTACTAGAGAAAATGTAATCGTCCCACACTTCTCCCAAAGGCTGGATAATTTAAAAAAAATACTCATCTTAATGCAACAGTATTTAATACTATTTATGTTGCCTTTTGTTTTCCAGAATAAAGAGATAGAAGAATTAACAAAGATTTGTGATGAACTGATTGCCAAAATGGGGAAAAGCTAACTTTTAACCAAATTTCTGGACTTCAATATTGAGTGCAATATGACCATTGGCACACTGATGTCCATACATTTATGTGGACAGGTTATATTTTCACTTTTTCGTATGCACTACTGTATTTTCTTTCTAAATAAAGTTGATTTAATTGTATGCAGTACTAAGATGACTATCAGAATTTCTTGCTATTGTTTGCATTTTCATAGTATAATTCATAGCAAGTTGATCTCAAAGTTCCTGTATCAGGGAGATTGTCAAGTTCTCTAAGAAATTACGAATTGCTGATCCTAGCCTTCCCTTTGTACATGAGTTCCCATGTTGGATGTCTTTTGGATTTAATATAAACATGTATTACTTGCATGGGGACTCTTGCCTTAAGGAGTGTAAACTTTATCTGCATTTGCTGATTTGTAAAATAAAATTTAAAATGAAAAAAAAAAAAAAAAGGAAATGCATGTCACTTAAATGAAATTCTCTATTGTAAATAAATTTTTTCGTTGAAAGTTGAAGATAAGTATGGCTCTATTTTATGTGCTTCACGTGCTTATTTCATGTGCAGCTCCGGATCCGGCAGCTTTTATTAAGCATCTCCTCCACAGAAAGCACTTTGTGTTTCACTGCTTGGTGATGGTCCTGGAGCACAACGTGGGTCATAATATTATTCTACTTACGTGCATGTACCTGTGTCTGTATGTTGCTTTCTCTATAAATACATATATGCTAGATTTGGACCACTCAGAAACCAAGCATGGGATAATCCTCCAGAATATTTAATAATCTGACCTTAATCCAGCACATCACGTAGGTAAAGGTGATGAGAACTGTTTGCGTGAGTTGGAGGCTGACATGCGACGATGGGATGGTGGGTTTTAAGCAAATCCATCACTGAAACGGGAATATATTTTCTTTTCCCCACTACTGGAAGAATTTGCTTGCAGGGTTTGTGGAGTGAAGTACATGTGATTAGAAGTACAACCAGAATAAGCTAGATAAGTAGCATTCTCGCACACCTCTTTATCCTGTAAATTATCCTCTGCAGAGGATTAGGTATGTAAGATAAGCATTAAGGCTTTAATAGCAAACAAACTGCTTTCTTTGGCTAATGGTGCATCTCTCGTTTCTCCATGATGTGGACAGTCTTCAGCCTGGTTCTCGTCAGCTCCCTTTTTGTACTCAAAAGTAAGTCAACTCCCTTTCCTTTCCTTTTTTTTTTTTTTAATTTATTTTTCATTTCCTACTTCAGGCATGGCTGAGTCTCTTTGATGTTCTGGGCTTCTCTCCTGGGTTTGATGGGTTTCAGATTATTTTGTGTATGTGGTTAGCAGCACAGAATGTCACCTCTGCTATGTAATGTAAAAATAAATGTGTATGCTAACAAATTTAAATATATTTTAAATAGATATCAAATTCATGCTTGCCTTTCAAAATACCATGTATTTTGAACCAAGGAAAAGAAGGAGGATCGGGTTATGGTTGTAATGTTTAAACAAAAGCAAAACTCTTAAGATAGACTGTTGTGACCTCTAGCTGAATTGATACTTTAGGAGAAAGTGAAATATGGATCATAGTAAGATTTTATGTGTTTACAATGTACTTTTTCATGATATTGTGGACAAAAGATCATGATAGGAGGGGAAAAACCACGATACTCCCAAGTTGTTATGGTGGACAGTTCTCTGAAAATGTTAAAGGAAAGCGTGGATGCAATTGCAGAACATCAGATATTCTTAGATTATTGTAAAAGCAAATTGTAAAAACATAATAATAAATGGCTTTAAAAAATATCTTTCAAATCAGTATCTGGGCCACTTCTAGAAAATAAAAATGTAGAGGATTTGCAGAAACTCTAGATACTTTTTAAACCTTTTTGCAATTTTTGCATGTGCTTCAAACAAAATTAGAAAGAGTGCATAGCTGATATAGTAAAATATTTTTTGTAAACTCCAGACACTACTGTTATAAGTGGTCCTTTTTTCCTTAATGCCAGGTGAAGCACTGCAGTGTTACACCTGTGTAGGCTCTAGTGATGAAGACTGTAACAGACAAGGAACTCAGCAATGTCCAGGGCACTCGGATGCATGTGCGGTCATTAGAGGACAAGCAAGTAAGTAGTCACAAAGAGTTCAGACTTGTCAGTGTGCTGTGATGATGAGCTGTGTCCACTCCATGTGAAAGCTCTAAAAAAGCATTTTAAGTGTTGCCCGCTTACTTAAATCTATCATTTTTTAAGCTAAATGATTTACCTGGAAATTAGGAAGGAGCGAGGCACTGCACTTGAGCATGTTCAGAGATATTTAAGGTGCACCAGTGGTATCTAAGATAAATTACAATTATTTAATTGTAATTATTTAACTTCAGTGGGAGCTTGTTAGTGTGCTGCAAACTGGTGCAATTGTATTTATTCACTTGTAAGGAATGGCCAGACCTAATGTTGCTGTTCAGTGTTGGATGGCCAGGCTCGCGCCAAGGGGATGTGGACGGGAGTGGGTGACCGTGAACGTGCAGGTCCGTTTGGGTTCAATGTGGCTCTCTTTTAGGTGGGGTTATGAAGTCCTGTTCGTTCAGGTCCTTCTGCGAGCGGGCAAGGAGGGACGGATCCAGAGCGCCCGGGGTGAGCGTTCACTGCTGCTACTCAAACAACTGCAATGCAAGAGGCCTGGCTTCCAGAGTCACCACCTCCGCCAGCTACTTCTCTCTCCTCGTCTTTACATTGCTGTGGCACCCGTTGTTGAAGCTGACATGAGGGTGGGGGGAAAAAAAAATAAGTGTATCATGAAGCAACAAGTCTGCCTTTATAGAAAGGGATAATTATATTTCCTAATTGCATTACTCTATGTACCATGTTTCTCAGTAGGCAAAAAGCAGTAGGCAGAGCTGACAGGTGTTCAGATAAAAGTTGGTCCATCTGCTAAATATATGTCTTGACCTATATGGAAGAAACGCTGCCCTCTTCTTATTTATCATACGGGGCTGATTGTGTGAATATGTAACATTTTCCTGCAATTCAGACAGTATGTATAAAGAGAAGGTGAAATCTTAGCTGCAAGTAGCCTTGTGAAGGACCAGATCTTCCAAATGTTGATTACTCTTGGCAAACATTCAAAAGCAAGCTAAAATTTTCAAGCACAAAAGTGACTGAAAATTCTAGCAAGTGAATTAGTCTTTCCGAGGACAAAGCCAGAAAACTTGAACTAAAGATGGTTTAGTTTTAATAGAAACTGTTAAGAGAAGGTCATTAAGAGAACAATGCGTGGAGGTATGTTATAGTGTATTACCTGGAAAAAAAAAGCCTTCCAGGCTTCTCTTTTCTGATCCTTTGAGAATCTTACCACAACACTGAAAGAAAAAGAACAAAAAAACAGCTTGGGACTTTTTTTGATCTGGTAAGATCCCTGGAGAGATCAGCTTGTTCTCTCTCTACTGCTGGTTTTCAGAACAAGTGGTTAGTCCCTGTCTTGTAGACAAATTATAATTTGAGTAATAACATTCTTCCTTATCCAAATTTTTCTTGCAGTTTCAGCTACATAGTTTTTCTTCACTGTCCTAAACTTCATTCTTTGAGAGTAAGAGTATATCTCTCCCCCTTCAAGTGATGTGATTTGGTTGGTCTGTGGTGGTTTATTCATCCTTTTCATTTTGAAAAGTCAATTAAATTACTTGGAGATCTTTAGAGCCATAAAGAACTGAAAAAACATCTGTAATAATCCCATTCATTGCAGTCTTACCATGTAAATTGTCCAGAATGGGCCACATCATAGAAGGTGTAGTGGGTCACTACTACGTCACTAGTGGGTAGGCAGATGGTCCTTTGGAATGATTATGTTGAAATTAGGCAAGATGAGAGAAATGATGTAACGCATTATGTCATAACACTAAGGTTCTTAGGTCTGTGTTATTGGAGGACAGGGTGGTACCTCCTTTGATTCAAAACTCACACAGAGAGCCAGATGAATGATATTTGTAGATTTTAATGTCCAATGTGATGATCTGGTCTTATCTCTGGCACACAACAGACATAGAACTGGCTTAAAGTCCAGCTGGTGTCACTGAAGTAGAGGTGGTCATTCTAGTTCTAGTTGCCCAGTTGGAAAAAGCTTTGGTCATCAAGTTTATGGAACTCACAAAATATGTGGCAAAGTAGTTTTTTTCCACTAGATTTGTGCTGTGACTTTTTTTCAGTGTAATTCTTTGAAAAATCAATTCCAGGCAGTATGTCATAGAATTCTGCACATTCACAAAAAATTTATTGCAAACTCTAGACAGCCTCTTTAGGTGAAATAATCACTGAAACCTCAAGCAGAGTATAACCCTAAACTGCCTTGTAGCTGTTGCCAGTCCAACGGACCAAACTGTCTCCTGGTTTTATTGTACTGTTTCCTCTGTCTGGATCATCTTGTGTAGATTCTGGCGTCAGACTGGGACTATATTCCAAGGCTCAGACAAGGTGGTTCTGGTCTATGCTCCCTGGCTAGCCACAAGTCTGATAAAGCTGTTAAATATGAAGGTTGCAACAATGCAACAGATCTTGTCTGGGAATGTTAATTTAGACTTAAATATCTGTGTAAAAATCACTTAATTTGGTTTAAGTATTTTTCATTTCACTCTCAGCTTGAATCAGTTCCTTCAATCTGTTCTGCTAAGGGAAATATGTATTGATTGTACCTTTATTTTCTGATTGTTCTGTAATGATAAATCTGTATTGAATGCAATCTCTGTATATGCTCAGTGCATTTCCTTAATGAGGAAATAAAACACATGCAATGGCTGACAACGTCTCTTGCTAAACAAAACTGCATCTTTTAATTGGGATTTCCAGTTGCATCCGGCAGTCTGTTTTCCAGCAGGAACTCTGGGGGATGTTATTTCTTAAATCTGTTAGATAAAATATTGAATGTTGATCGTTTTCTTACTGTGATATTTCCATTATAAAATAAGAAGGTAAGGCTCTATCCTCTTGACAAACACCATCTGTCGTTCCTGCCTGCAGCCAGGACTCAGATCTTCCGGCAGCTCCCAGCCTCCCGCCGCCTCCATTTGATTCTGCCACCCACCACGCGCTGTGTTTTGCTTTTTACAGGTTTGTCATTTTTCCTGCCTAATTATGAACCTGAAGGGTGCACACATGTATATATCTAGTATTTATGGATTGATATCGGAGGGGTTTCACAACGGCTCATGGTATAAACATTAACAGGGAGAGAAGCACTGAAAAAATAGAACAAAGTAGAAGGTATTTTTTTTTTTAAACTCCATTAAAACCGCAGAAAATATTTTAAAGTTTTCATTGCCATGACTGTGCAGAGCTATTCCAACCCATATGTAAAACAGAAAGTGATTGTCTTCGGTTTGGTTGTTCTGGAGTCTCGTCATTCCCGTCCAGTGCCGTACGTCTTCCTTAATGCCAACAGACAGTTGGGACAAAAGGAGCAGAAACCAATCATGAAATGCCTTCTGCAACTAAAAATGGTAGGACTTCTTTTTTGTCTGTTGTATCAGTTGGATCTATGTAGTGGATCAGTTGGGTAAGTACTGGGTTTGAGTTTAATGCCTCTCACCTTCAGGAAAGGATCTCTAAAGCAAGAGATTTGTAATTTCTAAGTGAGAGAAACTCTCAATTATAACTATAGCTTGTAGGACTTACATAATAATTTTCATTATTTCTTTATATCCTCTTGTTTTTGGCAGTACAGACAGCGTTTCGTTATTTTTCTGGTCTTCTCAAAGACCACGACAGCCTCTGGGACCTACGCAGAGGGCACATCTGAGCAGAGTGCCCTGCGCTTCTCAAAGAGCGTACATGCAAATGTACGATTTAATTTGTGTCGATAGTCATTACATTGCTAGCATCTGAACAAAACACGGGAAGAGCCAACGTGGGATTCCATTCAGAATCACAGAAGCAGCATGTGACACTTGTCACCATGGCTTTATGGAAGGTAGGTCTTGTCAAAAAACGTCCCATTTGAGATTACAGTTTTTTGCTGATAAAGGCAAATACATCGATTTTGCAACATATTTCAGATAAAATCGCAGTCATGATACCCAGACGGAGAGCTAGAAGAGCGAAAGACTGCAAAAACAAGTTCTCAGTAGAAAATAATCCAAATGGTATCTTGGATACAGGCATTCTCACGTCATCTTTCTGACAATCTCAGGATGTTACCGTAAGAAGTGTCACAAAAAGAAGGGGCTGTCAAATTACTACTGTCTCGGTGTCAAGATATTCCTATATATTCCATAGGGACAGGTTTCCAAGGGAGGCAGGTAATGCACTTTTCTGGAACAAAACGGAAGCAGAGGAATGAGAGCAGGAGGAGATGCTGAGCATTTTGTAGTCAGCCAACCCTCCTTTGCTCCGCTCCTCACACCAACCATTTGTGAAATACACTATTACTGACATTGCTTACACCTTCTCTAGCAACCTCATCCAGCCCCGCAGGCAATGGTGCTTTCAAAACCTACCCTGTTAGCTAGCTGCTAGCTCAAAAGACATGTAAGTATGAGAGAATATTTGAAAAGTGAAGGGGAATTTCTCACTTGAAGCCGTTTCCTTTTTCTAAATACTTCCTGCCCTTCATCCTCACCAAAATGCTTTTCATTTTTTGCTTTAAACCCTCAAGGAGGGGAGGTGTTTGAACATCATCGGACTGGGCCAAAAAATGAAGGCTGGTGTTCAAATACAGTCACTGATTCCGACTGCCTTCATTCGCCATGTCTGTTGTCTTATTTTAAGCCATGCTGGTCACCCTCAGTTCCTGATTTTCAGTGCAAAAAGGTCAATGTCTGCAGAACTGGCCCTGGAGCTCAGACGGACTGGCTGGCATCTCTTCAGCCAGGTCAGGGCCGGATTTTGCTTAAAGACAAGTTTTTTAGTGCATGCTTTTGTTCCTGTGCTCTCCCAACCTTTGCAGAGCTTTTGCAATCTTGAGGATGTTCTTTGTCTCCTTGTAGCAACTTGTTCTTATCCCCCTTTGCAGCTTTGGGAGGACTTTTATCAAATGAAAATATCAGAAAATGTTATTTATTAATTTCAAGTTCTCATATATATGTGTCAATGGAATTAAATTTCTAACAGCATAATAATCCCTAAATTGTGTCTCCCAACTCTCTGAAGATTACTAGTTTCAGTCTTTATCAGCATGATGGGCTTTGCTCTGATTTATTTGTGCTGAGCGTATGAAGACGTAATGACTATGGCTATAGAAGCCAGCTCCGGAGAACAGCCCCCGCTCTGTGGCAGGCACGCCAGGAGCCCGGGAGCTGAGTTTAAAGCAGAATCCATTCAGATCACAGTCTGTTCTGCGCACTGAGCCTTGCTGGGGCTGCAGAGCTGGGGCTTAAGACACACTTTTCAAGTAACTTGCCATCACAGAAGAGAAGTCGGCACCTTGGCAGGATCAAACAGCCTTGGTGCTTTTTTTCAGTCTCGCTTCTGTGCTTCAATGCATCTGTGAAAGCCGCCACCACCAGCTGTAGCTGGGCAGGTAAGAGCTGCTGGTGAGCATCTCCCCTCTTGCTTAGTCCTTCAAAGGGTTAAGTTTTACTTTCGGGAGCTTTTTGGCCATTTCTCTTGCACTAACTCTTGCACTCACCACTAACAATGCTTATGAGCATCTGGCTGTCTCCGTCACTTCAGTTTCCACGTTCTCCCAGCCAGCTATGACTCCTCGTATTGGATAAACACGTCTGGTTTTGTTAAATACCCAGTTTCAATGAATGAGTATGACTCTGGAAAGAGCAAATCAGTTACCGGGACAAAGCAAATTCAGGAGTGGGGCCGTTAACTGAGCCAGGAAAAACCTTCATGGGGAAGTCACCCCAGCAGGGCTGTGGCTGTGGGGCACTGGCAGCGGGCTTATTCGCCTTCCTATAATCAAACGCAGGAGGAGCTCCTGGAGAGGAGAGGTCTACCAGGCTGCTCTGCCTCTGCTGGTGTTTGTGTGGCAGATGAAATGAATGGTTTGTTCCTGAGTTGGTTTGGTTAGCTCTCAACAAGGTTTAGGACAGGGAGGAGCTTCTGTTAAAGCATCTTTCTGATGCAGCTCTGCTCTGTTGGTTTTTTCTAGGTTTAGTAGATCTTCCTCCTGAGGCCCAGCACAGCCACGGGGTCAAAACCCCAGCCCTGAGATGGATGTGTGCGTGAAAAAAAATCTGTGTGTGTGTGTTCATGGTGGGGTGTTCTGAAATGTGGGCAATTTTGCAGTCAAGCTGGTTTCACCAGTTGCTGGGAATTTCAGCTGTGATATTTTAGGAACTCTACAAGCCAGTAAGGCTTTGAGAGCTGGCCTCAATGACACTCTTCTGAGGATGATGACAGGCAGGGGAAAAAAAAAGAGAAGTTTGATTTGACACCTCTTGCTGACATTAGAGAGAAGCAGTTCCTGAAAAAGCCATCTTCTGCCTGCTCAAAAATCAGGATCCCTGGTGGGAACTGGAAATAAAACTTTGCTCGTAAATGACCAGGCAGTCGAGTGATCTCATCCGACCTTTACTTTAACGTGGCTTATCCAAATCTTTTTATGCTTATCCAAACTTTGGCTCCGGACCACACTGCGAAACCGAGCTATTTGGGGCAAATCCTGGTGACCTCTTTTTCAGGAGGATGAAGAGAGGATTACCATGGATGAGGTGTCCCGAGCCAGGGAATAAAACAGTCCTCCCTGTCTTGGAGCTGATTTCTAAGTCATGGTGTACTTGTGCCCAGTCTCAGAGACCAGTTCTGCAGGAGACAGATGGCCTGCGGGCTGCTTTCGTCTCCAGAAATACGGAGTCAGCCGCAGCGCTTAAAATAGTTCCTAAAATAGTTCTTTCTTTTTTTTTCTCTTTTTTTTTTTTCCTTAAACAATTTTGCTCTAGATTTGCCCAGCAACTACTGAAGCATTTCCATTCATGTTACTTTCATAACCAGGAAAATTGAGGTGGAGGTGTCCCCAAGCCCCAGTCAGGCAGAGGAAATGGGATTGGAGCCGACGGCTGAAATCAGGATGAGTTTTAGCGACATTTCTGCCGTTGGAAGTGTGCCCTGGTTGAAGCAAGGTGCCTGCAGACAGACGCCGACCCTCGGGTGTCTCAGCCCTGCCTCAGCCCCAGGTCCTCTCTCAGAACTGGCCGTCTGGATGTCAGCTTTGTCCTGCTTTCCTGCTGGTTGCTGCTGGGAATTTGGATGCGTTTGCAGTCGGATTAGACTCTGCTACTTCTGCATGAAAAGTCCGCAGAGGCTGTGGTGCCAAACCAGGCGCTCATTTGTGGAGCTTTTGTTGAGGCTCAGTGCGCTCATTCTTTATCCTTTCTGCAGTAAAATATCTTTCATTGCTTTGCTACATAATTTATATTAAAAAGGGGGGTACAAATATGTTTAGCTTTGGACAATGCACTTGCAGCCATGCCAGACTAAAGGCAAAGGTGAGGGAGGGTTTGGGGGGAGGTGGGAGTCTTTCCTGAGGCCAGCTAAAAAAACTGGGGAAAAAAAACAGGCACATAAGTCCTTCTTCAGATCTGAAAACTCTTAATATTTAAGTTTTTCTCCTCTTTTTTTTTTTCTTCTCTAAGGTTATGTATGTATAAACCCCATCCAAAGGAACTCTTTTTGCCCACACGTAGATCACAGAAGATGCTGGTCCAGGTCAGAAACAGTGACCAGAGAGAAGATGTTCCTTGGAAATCACACTTTATTTTCCCTGATCTGAGTAGCAGGACTTCGATGCAAGTTTTTTCCTTTTTTCATGTAAGTGTTCTTGAAGCGTTGGGCTTCCTGCAAGATCCTCATCAGATCTATTCATTTAAATCCAGAAACTGTCGGAGCTTTTTCGCATTGCTTGTAGACAGGCTCCTGAAAGATTTATCTTGGTCTCAGCTTCATCGTGGTGTGGGAAAGCCCCTTCAGACATGGTTTTGGGGGACAGGTGGCAGTGGTGGGTTGTGATGCATCTTATCCTGGAATATTGGCCGCAAGTGATATCCAAGAGCCGCTGTCACCCGCCGTACTGCCTTAGCTCCAAGTGAAACAGGAGCATCCCTGCTTCCCACCCCTACAGAAGGACAAGGTATGTTAGAAAAGCTCCAGCAGTGTTAGCTTCATGGTTGATTTGCTAAACATAGAATCGCAAACTGGTTTGGGTTGGAAGAGACCTTAAAGCCCATCGAGTTCCCCCCCCCCTGCCATGGGCAGGGACACCTCCCACTAGCCCAGGTTGCTCAAAGCCTCATCCAGCCTGGCCTTGAACCCCTCCAGGGATGGGGTATCCCATCCTCACCACTGGGCTGTGATAAAACCCAGGAGAAACAGGGCTGGGAAGGAGGGGGGTGGTACAGAAGCTGCAGCCCTTACAGATTGTGGTTAGGCTTTACGACAGGACATGATGAAAAGAGCTGTCAGCCACACTGGCCTGGCTGAGTTGGGGTAGTTCTCAGGAAGAGCTATTTGTTTTGTAGGATTTTTTTTTTTACCGGAAAATATAGTTCAAACACACCTGATCGAAGAATTGTGTATCTCAGTGGAATCAAAAGTGCTGCAGTTGGCTGAAGGCGACCACCTTGAGTCACAAGCGATGTGTTAACCCATGAAAAGTCAAATGATCTCATTGATGGCAAGGGAACAGCTCACACAGGAAAAAAAAATGCCACAGGGGGACATTTATGGCAGCAATAACTGGTTTTCACTTCCCCATCCCTGCGACGGGGCTGGCAGGCAGCAGGAGCTGCGCTAGCCATCCATTTGCTGCTCAGCATCCACGAAATGCTTTTTGCTGGACCAGTTCCCTGCCAATAGCTCCGATTCTGCAGCCAAGCTGTTCTCTCAAGGTAGCTGAGGCATATAATTTTATGTATGTGATGATATAGTAAAGCCAGCCCAGGAATGAAAGTAGGCTACAGAACTATATCCCAGGCAGGAAAACTAATCCCTGCCATAACGTGGGTTCCTCTTGGCATGTCACACCTTGAATAGGAGGGAATAAATGCCTCGTTTCTGAAAGCTGGGGACTTCTGAGTTAAAAAAAAAAAATTATTTAAAAAATGCATTAATAATAATAATAATAATAAGCAGCAGCAGCAGAAGGAAATTCTGCATATTGTCAAATACAGTAATTATCTTGATAAAAGGAAGGGGATGATGCGATCTATTGTGTGAAGGTGTCAGTGGAAATGCTCCTGTGTGCTCTGAATCCAGTGTTCAGCTTCAGATAAAGTTTCAGAATTTCAGCTTATCGCCATGCCTGAATTAGTTTGAGAATGAGCCTATTTTTTTGCACGGCTTGTCATTAGATTATCTGCAAAAGTTCTCGCCGGGCTGAAGAGCAGTGAGGTCATTTTACGGCACTGCTGCCGAGGAAGGAGGTGTCCATCCCACTTTTGTGAGCATCCTTCATCCTGGGAACCCTCTTCAGCAGAACCACACTAAACCCAAGTGACTATGAATGGTATTTGTATAATATGTGAGTTGACACAGTTGTTCCAACCAAAATGCAGCCAGAAAGCTGCAAAGCTGGTCACTATGAATCTTTTTTGACTTTTTGCTGTCCCTAAGATGCACATTGGGCTGCTGCTACTCGAATGGTGCTTGCACCTCTGTACCGCTGTTTACTCGGAGTAATGACCTTGATGACCAAGTGGTATTTTGATCCGTAGTCCAGATTTTACTTTCCTTTTCAGGGGGTTATTTTCTGTGTCTCTTGGCAGGAGAGCGTCACCCACAGCATCTCGAGAGTGAGATAATGGCAAAAAATTATTGTCACCTTGCTGCAACAGATGGAAAGAAATATCCATCACAGGCATGAAACAAGCTCTCTTAGTTTGGCATTTAAACTAGAAGATAAGGCACAAATATTTAAAATTTTAGTATTTTTCTTGAATTATCAGAGTACAAAAACCTCTTGACAGGCAGCAACCAGAAAAAAATTATTTTACGGGCAGAGATTATTGGTGTCTCTCTTTCATATGTCTGTGTTTGCCTTATTTGATTTGTTTAGCTGTCTGCTTTGGAAACCTTATTTTTGCCCATACAAAATAATGACAACAGTGACAATGATTGACAGGAATTTTGAAAATTAAGAATCAAAGCCACTACAATTTCATCTGCAGCCCCATTCTGTTAATATTTAAGTGCCCTTAAATCACACTTAATTTGCGCATTCATGAATTTTTCTTTTGATGGAGCCAGATATCACACAGCAATAGACAACTGACTGATTAGGATCATCAGCAATCACTTCTTTTCAGTTCATTAAACTACTTCACAGCTGCCTGATGTTCTCCAAACAGGAGGAGTATTAGAGGAGCTGCTATAACCACTGAAACGTTTTTTTTTTCCCCTTTTCATTTTCCTCCATATACTACAATAATCGGACCATCACTCATTCATACTCCAACTCATCTTCAAATTCCTTCTGAAAACTCCTTTCTCTCAGGAATTCCTTCTTTCTTCCAACTGGCGACAGTGCTTGGTCACTTCTCAACCATTCCTCAGCCACTGCCCGTGCTTGGCCGGGCACCTGGCTCCCACGCCGGGTATCAGCTTCCCATTCTGTGCTTACAATAATAGGAAATTTAACACCCATTCTGGAGACCATTAATGTGAAAAAAACGACTTTTGAGGTTTCCTCAAAGAAAATGCCGGAGAACGTTTTATTGGCAAACAGCTGTTAGTAACCAGAGTCCTCGCCCCATTCCAATAAAATTACCTTTTTACCCCACATCTCTTGACTTCTGATTACAAAATTAAAACATTCCTTTTTATACAAAGCTTTAAAAATATTTTTCCCCTCTGTATCACAGGTGTCAGTCCATCATGAAGTGTGGAATTTGCTGAGCTACACCTGTAGCTGCCGGCCGGCTGAGAGAGATAAAAACACTGCTGGGGTCTGGGAATGTTCCTTGGGGTGGGAGGTTCCAAGGTGACAAAGCTGGGGACCAGCTTGGGAACCTTAGAACCAGTATTAGACACCTCGAAGCTCTTGAAGAAATCCTTTTGCATGCGTTGACTTGCATATAACATCACTGTATGCATCTTTGTATTATGGTACTTGCCAAAATCAGGCTTGAAATCTGTTAACCATGGCATCTACCCAAATTTAAGAAGCTGAATAGTTTGCCCATCAAGTTGTGTTTTTCTGGGGTAAGATCATTGCAGTTGATAAACTTCTTTTCTGTGGAGTTGGAATTTTATGAGCATGAACCATGTGATGAAATCAACTTGACAGTACAATTTTGTTCATTAAAGTTCTGCTTCCCGGCAGGCGGGATACTGCAGCCCCGGGGCTCTCCCTACACCCACCAGCAGATGGTACCCGGCACCCACAAATAAATCTCTGCCCAGGGCTTGGCCTCTCCACTGGTTATTCAACCAGCAAACACAGCAGACCTCAAAAGATGACTTCAAATGAACCTTGTTCCTCAGCTCCCTTGCCCGATGTAACCAGGAAAACTGCCCCAATGTTTAGTGCCTTGAGTGCTCCATCCCTAGGTCAGACAGGCTTGTAGTTCCCCCTCTTTAGGTGTGACATTATTTTAGTGTCCTCAAAAGTAATCACAGAATGGTTTGGGTTGGAAGGGACCTTAAAGCCCATCCAGTTCCCCCCCCCTGCCATGGTTGCCCAAAGCCTCATCCAGCCTGGCCTTGAACCCCTCCAGGGATGGGGCATCCACAGCTGCTCTGGGCAACCTGGGCCACTGCCTTACCAGCCCCCTTGGAAAAAAATTTGTTCCTAATGTCTCATCTAAATCTCCCCTCTTTCAGCTTAAACCTGTTACCCCTCGTCCTATCCTTACACCTCCCGATCCAGAGCCCCCCCATCTCTCCTGTAGCCCCCTTTCAGCACTGAAAAGTGCTGGAAGGTCTCCCCGGAGCCTTCTCTTCTCCCCAGCTCTCTCAGCCTGTCCTTGCATGGGAACTGCTCCAGTCTCTGACTACCTTCATGGCCCCCTCTGGCCCCGCTCCAGCAGTTCCATGTCCCTCCTGTGCTGAGGACCCCAGAGCTGGGTGCAGCACTGCAGGTGAATGCTCCCTGTTAAACCCATTGTGCACTGGCCATTTCTAGTGTGTTTTGCAGAAGCAATAACCGGCTGAACATGCATCTCACCTTGCGCTGACTGTAGCCGTCATGAGCCTGAGACGAGCCAGCCACAGCCAAGCCTCGATGTGCGCGGTGCTGTACAGATGCAGAGGACAGGGCTGCATCCAGTTCCCCACAAGTTGCATTTCTACACAAAAAACCTAAAATACAGGTGTCCATGCTTTTTAGGAGGATGATAATAACGTGCCACATCACAAACAGAAACAGATGACCCACTTCTCAAACCGGGTGCCTGCAGGTTTGTTTTTATTACGTGTCTCTTGCCACATCTCCCTGCGTGCAAACACTAGATCTGCTAGATGTTCATTCCCTCTTCAGCTCCCTGCTCCTTGCACAGGCAGGATGGCATTTCTCCAGGGATGCGATCCCCTGCCACAGTCAGGGCGTGCTGGAGCAGAGCCGCTAATGTACACCAGCCTTTCCCCATGGCGTGAGTACTGGCTTGTGAGCTCTGTCCTGCTCCTCTTCAGAATTTCTCCTTTCTGCAGAGACACCAGGGTGGTGTCTGGACCAGTTATGCTCTAGTCTTTCACTTGCACAGAATGACTTTGTCTTTATGCCAGTGCAGTAAAGTAGAATCAGGCAAATACACTGTTGAATGGCAAAAAAAAAAAAAAAAAAAAAAAAAAAAATTCTAAGACAGATGGATTGTGTTCAAAGAACTCTTACACTGCACCAACTATAATACCTTACCTAAAAAAAAAAAAAATAATTAAAACCCTCTTTCTATTTAGCTATTTTATTCACGTCTGTTTCAAACTCCTGCAACTATTCTATGTGATATTGTCATTGTTAAGAGTTTACTTGTTATGAAGGCTCTGAAGTTCATGGTCACGTCTACAGGGGCAACCATAAAAAAAATAGTTTCAGGTCTATCTTGTAAACATGACCACAGTGACCCGGAGCAGAGGGAAGGCTGATGGGACGAGGCTCTGAACTGAACATCAGTCTTTTACACCCAGATACATAAATAGCCTATTTTTAAAAGATAGCTAAATCTTTCCCCACGGGCTTATAAACATTCTTCCATGTCTGGAAACACTGTGTTGTAACATCGCATACCATGGCCACCAGTGGAGTGGAGCATTTTAAAACAAACAAACAGCAAAGAAATGACGATGGGCATGAAAACATGAAAGCCAGTTTTCTGGAAGGTTCGTTGTTGCTGCCCTTTTAGAATGAAACAGTCCGTAGATTGGTAAGAAGGTTCAAAATATTGACAGTCTATCCTTCCCAGCTTTTGTTTCTAAGCTCTTCAACCTTCAGCTGGAGTGCAATTTTTGATAGTAAGTGTAGCTTCTCCCTAACAAAATCTCACCTGATTAATTCAGTTCTAATAAGAAAGAAACTCAAATTTAATGAAATTTAGCAGCGATTAGAGAGTGCTGTAACCTACTCATCACAAACACTGATTTAGGCTAAATGTGATCAAGGGCTTTTTCCCTCCAGGTTCCTGGTTTCAATATCTAACAAGGATCTGAAATTCAGCAAAAGGAGAACAGTCTTGATAGATAAACATAGCCAGTGCTCTGGTAAACAAGAGCCACCCCCTAATCCATGTAAAATTCTCATTAATGTTAATTAACTTGAAATGAAAGAGTAGGCTGTAAATCTTTATCAAAAATGTAATGCAGCATCCTCATTGATCTCCCAGTGATACCCGAGTGAAGACTGATGCTAAAGCCAAGCCAGCTCCTTGACTTATTCACATTTTATTCAACAGCTGCTGCTTTTCTTCGCTGTGATTAGGGGTGTGGGGTGCCACAGCCCTGCGCCCCACCAGAGGCATGGAGCGTGGGTTACTGTCATCGCAGGCAAATACAACACAGACGCTTCATTCAGAAGGACCCAACATCTGTATTAACTT
Source organism: Pterocles gutturalis (assembly GCF_000699245.1). Lineage (NCBI taxonomy): Eukaryota > Metazoa > Chordata > Aves > Pterocliformes > Pteroclidae > Pterocles > Pterocles gutturalis. The sequence goes on from NW_010138937.1 coordinate 23,218, forward strand.
GCTGGGCACCACCCAGTCCTTCCTTTGCAGAAGTTACCATTTCTCTCACACTTTCAAGGTGTTGGTTACCAGTTGTACCAATTGTGTTTTCCTTCCCAAACTGAATTTTCAGGTTTTAATGTCAAGTGTTAAGCAAAACCAGAAATACACGGCTGTTCCTGTTAGGCTCCTCCACTACAAAGCGTGCTTTGCCGAATTCTGATGTAACTCATTCTGACGTCGCCTTTTCCACTGGAAAATCAGCGCTTTTTCCTTTACACCAGCTGTCATCACACAAACACCCGTGGCCACCAGCTTCCTCCACACATGGACTCACCTTTCGAGCGGTCTCCTCAACACGTATGTTTTCTCTGGCAAGGCTTGGCTTCCTCATGGTCAGCCAGGGATATGTTCTGTCTTCTGGCTTGAATCTGCTCGCTTGGGCTTGGGCGAGTTCCCCAATTTCTGCCTCTCGAGTTCGTGTTGGATATGGACTACAGAGCTGCGAGCATTTAATCTCCTGCAGCCTGAGCTTGTTTCAGAGCCACTCTTCTGCAGTTCCCTGTATCCCCCTGATGCCAAAATGCATCACCCAGAGCCTGTGCTCTTCCTTCAGGCTGTCCGTGCTCCCCGGATGATGGGGAATCCTCATGCCTTACGGCAAGTCATGGTGTAGTTCTCACTCCAACTGTTTTCCTTTATCTTCTAATGCATAAATCATCTGCAACTCTTCTCCCTATTAAATGTATAAATTATAAATTTATATAAATTATTTCCTATGTTGAAGGAAAACACAATTTTATAAGCTAGGAAAGCCAGTACATCTCTAGTAGTTACAAAGCTATAGTAGAGATTGTATTTACAATTTTGATAAGGACATTTGATGAAATAGGACTGCAGACTCTAGTATTTTACCACTCTGTGAGCTCTAATGCAGGAGAATGGTCAATGAGTTGCCATTGGCACCAAGGGGGTGGTACAAGCAACATTGCCGCAGTGCTTTCTGAAATCAAAGCTTTGTTATCCTTGCTCTTTCAGTGTCTTCTAGCAGGGATTTTCATCCCTGAAGCCAAGCAAGAAGTTCTTTTCCTGTGCGGGGGGTGAGGCAGTGGCCCAGGTTGCCCAGAGAAGCTGTGGATGCCCCATCCCTGGAGGGGTTCAAGGCCAGGCTGGATGAGGCTTTGAGCAACCTGGGCTAGTGGGAGGTGTCCCTGCCCATGGCAGGAGGGGTGGAACTGGGTGATCGTGAAGGTCCCTTCCAACTCAAACCATTCTGTGATTCTATGGGAATACAGAATAAATAGTTTATGCCAATCTGTTATTAACAAATCTTTTCTTCCTGCAGGTTATTTACACTCTGTGAATTTCACCTACTGAAAACAACACTCCGGTGGATCTTCCTTGGGATAAATCCAACTGTCCAGATAATTCCAGCTTGTGAAACCGTTCTAGTGTATTCTAGCAGGTAAGGAAGTGAATTTGAGTGGAAAGAAATTAGTTCAATTCCAATTCAAGCTTTTTTGAAACACAAATTTTAGTTTTGAAGTGCATTTTCCTGCATCATCAAGAATTAACTTTTAAATAAGTGTTCCAAAGTGCACATTTTTATTTAATCTTTTAAGTGTTCCTGGAGAACCAGAGAAAATTGTTTAGTTTCTTACAGTAATCACAGTATATAAGGCATGGTCCACTTGTTGTAGCATCCATATGAAGGAGAGGTGCTGAACAGGAAATTACCCTGAGGTCTGCAATTATATCTTGCTGGAACCTGAATCGCATTTTTTTGAAAGCTCCTAAAATGCGTGGGAGACAGTAATGATCTGCACTGAGATAATACAAATAATTTTCTTAGTCTTCACAGACTGAAATTAATTGGTCCTGAGCACAGCTTTGAATATGTGACATTAAAGAAGCACATAGTTACCCTACAGGAATAAGCTACCCTACATTTTAATGTTGCATCGTTGTCTCATTTTGTATTCCTGGCCACATGATGCTGACTGTGGAACAGGAGGCAAGATGTTTTAATTACCGATAAATAATTATGTATATGTACATAGCAATGCTTGCTGAAATTAATCATCCATTATCACTCTGGAAAAAAAAAAGAAAGAAAAGAAATGCAAAGCAGAGGAGATATTGCTGCTGAAAGCTGAGTTGAAATTCTGTTTCATTTCCGTACCAGCATTCATGAAATATGCTTGATGAGTATTGATTTACCTGGATTAATAAATCTGCCTGGGGGAGGAGACCTCAGAGGGGGCAAAAATATTTGTAATAATTAAAGGCCCATCGACAGATTGCAAAGCACCTTATGGAGGAGGATAAACTGCTTTTATTCATGTTTGTGAGTAAGGAAAG
>NW_010138937.1:25588-28799 GCF_000699245.1 Pterocles gutturalis
GACACTTAAGTAAAGTTATTAAAAGGTATTAGACATTAAAAAAACTAAAATAATAGAGGGCATCTGCACCATCCCTCCCACCGCGGACCACTGCATGGCCAGCTCGATGGATTTCACACCAGGGCAACCTACGGGCATGGATTGAAAAGAAAACATCTGTTCCCAGTCTCTTGTAAAACAGTGTGAAATTAATTCGTAGTTCTGATTTTGGCTTCTTTAACCAGTTGATGTGCTCAGGCTGTCCGCTGGTGCCACACACCTTTCCCCTGGGGGTGCTGCGATACCCCCCCGCCCAGGTTGCTCCCAAGGCAGAGCTATAGCACTTTGGGGCAGAGGAGCTGGAGGACACCGTGGAGACTGCAGAAGCAACATGAAAAAACGTCTGAGGGCCTTTTCTGACCTTTTGTCCTTTACGTGATTGCCTGTTTCTTTAAAGCGAATTTACTTATGGGTTTTTTTTAATTTAGTTTTTTTTCTCCTGCTATCCCCATGAGGCATTCTTTCCTATGAGTCACACACACCATAAAGAAATTACTGTTTGGCTCCAAGTTTTGCTCCCATGCCTGGAATCAACATTTTTTTCAGTGAGAGATAGGAAATGAGCTGAATTTGTGGGTGATTCATTATTTATTATTTTGACCTGAGATGTGTTTTTACCACTAGCTTTAAAAGAAACAAAACCCATACAATAAAATCCCTAAAACATAAAGCCAAAGCTACCTGTGACTCAAGACACTAAAGATGGTCTTTAATGGATTCTTTGCATCATGTACTGTAATAATACCTTATATCTTTTGACACTGATTTTACATTTTCTCAGGATTATTAATGTGAATAACTTTATTCCCAAATGGTGTCTTACTTATTTAAAATACCCTTCTAAAGTATGTTTTCTCATACAGCTCAGAAACGTGGTATTGTTTATGTTCTTTTATGTGTGTAAGATACAACATAAGAAGGCACTTTTAAAACACCTCTATAGCCTGGATGTAAAAATCATGCAGATACATATATAAATAAACAGAGCAGTCCTAGGCACTAAAGCCCATCTAAGCTCAGAAACTCAAATTTGGAATAAAACAGAATTCCAGATGATGATAAAGCAAATCAGACCAAAACCTGGCAACCAAAATCTGATGCAATAGCCAGAGGCAGAGCCCCAGAACCCACTTCCATCGGGTACAGTTGGAAGAGCCCCAGTAAAAAGGTTATGAATTGGAGGAACACATGGAGACCTTGTCGTTAGCAGGATTTTTAAGGGGATTTTAGTATTAATTCCAGGTGGATTATAACCATTTCCAGCTGCCAGACCATTCCAGCAGTGCTGTTTGCCTGAGCTCCAGCCTAACAGGCAAACCCTGAAGGCAGCCCAGCCTCCAAAAATTCTTCTGAAAGCCAAGAAGGTGAAACCCAACCACTGCTGCCTGCAGTAGGAATATTTGCAATGAACCTGGAAAGGTCAGTCCTGGGATTTGAGTCAATCACAGACTGCACAGAGACAAAATTTTTTGAACCATAAAATTGCTGAAGGTTTGCTCAACACCAAGGTTCGCTCATTTTTCTTCAACACTGTCAGGTGGGGCACTGAACCATGTTCTCTCTCCCTACTGGCTTGCCTCTTGGTGTGTCAAACCATTTGTAGTTTGGAGGGGTTGACCTTCCTCCATCTCAATCACAATGCAGCTTCTTCGAATGTGTGGGGGTCTTGCCCCACGTCACAGCTCTGCTCCACTTAGGACCCCACCACGGATCCGTAAATCAACGGCGACTACATAAACGCCATGAATCAGCTCCTCACTTCAAGGAGTGAAAACAAAATCCAGGACCAAGCTCTGAAAGCCTTGCTTGAACCCTTTGCAAGTCACTTTCTAAAATTAGATTTAGACATTTAGGTCATTATAGAGCAGATGCTGCCACCAAATTTGTTTGGATGTAACTTGCTGCGGCACTTTTGCCAGTAGAAACAAATTAGAAAAGGCTGGCTAGCTTGTCAGGTCCTACTGATTTATTCATTTGGAACTAAAGCGGTTGCAGAAAGTTCTTAAGTGGTGCATCTCCACCCTTGGCAGATATTTATGAAAAAGGCAATGATTTTAATTTTTACTGCAGGAAATGGAACACATTTGGGATCAAGAAGTCTCTTTTATGGTGGCCATCACTTCAGGTGGGAGGGAGGAGGAGGAAGAGGAGATGAGGAAATTAATTTCCCTGGAAAAGCTGCAAGATATTTCAAAAAATATATCAACTAAAATATTGTTCAGAATGATTTTTCTTGGTTGAAGTGAACATGACCTGTTTTGTTCTCCCAGGACAGCTTCTGGATTTGAAGATGGGTTTTTACAGTGCAGCTGGCATTTCTGATTTGACTAATGTTCTTGCAACCCTGCAGTGCTGAGATTGCATGTCAATGAGATTGCCTTTCTATTCTCTATGCGAGCAGATGGAGAGCTAGTATGCAAGTAGAACCTATCAGTGATGTCTTCTCCCATAAAAGCCACCCAATATATGCACAGTCTTGCCAACTTGTAATTTTTTTCACGAGTCCCACGATTTTTAGTTAAGAGGAAGACTGGGTTTAGAAGCCCCACATCCTGGAAGCAGCTAAATCAGTGTGTACCACCCTATTTGCAGAAAGCCAAACAAGCAGAGCCTCTGAACTATAATGTACAAACAACAAGAACATTTTAAGCCATCCCACCATTTTGGGAGTCTGATTAATGAGTCTGAATGGCGGCGTGGACAACCAGCACACAAACAGCATCTAACATTTTCCTGTTTCTGCTTGGCTGCAACTACTTTAAACAATTACTTCAGAAGGGTTTGACATCCAACTGGGCATACGCTGTGCTGCTTGTGGTGAGGAGACCAGGGGCCTGTTGACCATCATTGGACACGTCAGGGATGTTCTCTTCATTACCAGACATGTTGTTCTAGCTGCAGAGATGTCCTGAGGTTTTCCTCCCACTCTTCATCAGAAGTAGAGATGAGAGTTCTCTGTTCCCCTTTCAAAGTCTTCAGGTCAACCTGCTCAAGCTCTTAGGGTTCTTTAAATTAAAAGCCGGCCAATTTTTAGTCTTTTTCATCTTGAATGAGTGATTCTGGGAAGATGTAGCAGACCTTACAAACCGCGACACCACTCAAAACCCAACTTAGGACTGAAGTGACTGAAGCTCTCTCAAGCTCTTGCGCAGGAAACGAGATCTCAATGGCA
>NW_010138937.1:28830-31650 GCF_000699245.1 Pterocles gutturalis
CTCATTTCTGAAGGAGCCCGGCCCCGTTCCTCTTCCTTTTCAGAACATGAACAATGTGTAGAACAGTATATACATTGGTACTGCGAGCTGGGGTTTTGTTCATTGTTAATGCAATGAGAAATACTGATTTTTCACACAGTTTTCTTTGTAAAGCCAACAGTTGGCTACAAGCAAATGCTCTGTAAGCACAGGATGCACATTACGGGGAAGAATGCTATTGGACTGGCAAAGTCAGGTCCACAAAAACAACGAAATGACATGATTAAATCTTCCTAAGCAATCTTAACTCAGGGCCCTTTTTGCATAAGCCTTATAATAAGTAATTAAAGAACCTTTTTTGTCATTGCGTCCCTATTTCAGAGTAGAAAAGCATTCCAAAAACAAGGTGTCTGCATGTTCTGTCTTCTTGTTGCCTACTGCATCTTGCAATATGCTGTTGAAACACTTTTTTGAAATCACGATACTTAATGTCACCATCAGGTTTATGATGGTTCTCATCTCAGTCTTGCCCATTGAACATCACTGATGTTTATTAATAAGGTACTTTTATGCCATTTTGAGGTGTGAAGATTCAACTCCTCTGAATTCCCCCACCTTGGGGAACAAGGACAGAGGTAAATGGACATCAGAAGCATCCACTTTCTCTACTCAGATGCTGCCTTTGACTTAGGGTTCTTTTAGATGATGTAGTCATATGCAGCATTTCATTTACTTGACATGCAACTTTAGCTAACCCCAGTTACAAGTTATTGACAGGTCCAGAGCTCTGAATCAGAGGTCTCCAGAATGAATAACTGGTGACTATGCGGCGAATTGATTAAGGCACCAGGTGTTACGAGCAATCCAGCCTCTTCTCCTAAACGAGCCTGATTTGCGCCCAGAACAGGTCCATCCTCTGCAGGGAAAAAGAAGAGTGTCACATAGAAAAAAGAAAAAGTAGTGTCATGGAACTGCTGTTCATTGGGTTACTTATGTGAAGCTGAACTAAGGCTTTTGGGGTATTCTTAACTCATTTTCATGTTTTAATGTGCCTTTCTGTATGACTTCCCTTCTGTGTCCCTTATCACAACTAGACATAGGAGAGCCAATGTTATCTACAGGGACTGGGTCATCATGGAATCATAGAATGGTTTGTGTTGGAAGGGACCAGAAGTATGAGAATGCATGTTTGGGGTGAAAAAAAGACTAAATATGAGAAAGACTCATCAAAAGCATTGCTAGTGTATAGGATTTCACGCTGATGAGACAGAACAGACTTGTGTTTGGAGATGAGACTTGGAATGAAATTCAGCAGTACGGTTTGGAGCGGCTGGTTCATAACAAAAGAGAAAGAGGATCTGGGGCTTTTCTACTGACACTGGATTTTAAAAGGTCATAGTGAAAAATCCATTTGCTGGATATGTATCTGGGTTTCCATCACGACTCATGAGCTAATTAATTAATTTCTGCCTTGGAATTATTACACATAATGTAATTAACTTGTGCCTTGGAATTCATGCCTGCTCAGGAGACTGAATTTCAGAGCCTTTCAGTGCATTTCTTGTTTTTCTTAGGCTGAGACCATGCAGTGCGGCTGCATCTTGCAGGTAGGTGTGTTATTTGTGTTGCGGTGGGACTCGATACAACCCAGCCAAGTCAGAGACACACTGCACCTCAAAGAGAAAAGGTGCTGCGAAACATTAATGCTTATTTACCCTGGAAAGAAGCAATTCAAACAACATGTTTTCTTCCAGAGCTAAGATGAGCTTACTATTTAACTCCTTTGTTACCAAAGGCTGATGAATTCCCAGGCAATAGCATGGCTGAGACAAATCACCACTTCCTCTGCAGAAAATGGAAGTGGTGTACAATTGTTCTTTTTTCTTTCTTTCTTTCTTTTTTTTTTTTTTTTTTTTGGTGGGAAAAAACAACTTCTAATTTCCTTTACCACTTTCTGAGCTCAGCTACAATGGGGCTCAGCCAACCGTGACCTTTGACAATGTGGGGGAAGAGATACAATGGAGTTACAGCTCCTTTCTAATTTCTGATGATCCCTTTGCAAAATAGTACCCATGTTTCCAGGACCCAGGAATGCACAGCTACTTGGAGAAGCAAATAATTAATATTTTTGTTTAATTTCCTTCAGAAGCTGTGGCAGTAGCAGTGTCCAGTCGACCCACAGAGATAAATATGTATAAATTCTTTGCAATCAGAATATTTACATTGCTTTAAAATGCAGTAGCAAAAGGCACCACATGGAAAATTTTGATTGAAAACATATGGGAAGTTTCATCAGAAACAGAGATTTTTTTCTCTTGCCTTCTCTGGATGTTGATATGCTCCACTCACAACTATTTGGGGAAAGAGCAGGGAAAATAGATTTCCTTTTTCGCTGAGTGCTGTCTAAGCCCCATAGATTGGTGACTTCAGTGCTACTATGATCTCTGCCGCGTTCTGCCAGCTGAGAGACTTCTTTATCTTGAATTGCGTGTTTCCTGTTAATAACTATTCAACACAACTTTAGTTACGAATTATTCACAGCTTTTTTTAAAGTCATTGACAGCACCTGCGTTTAATTCTGAAAACCAGTCCTGCATCTGCGTCCACAGATCTCCAACAGATTTGGGTGTCACCAGATGAAAAATATAACTATTCCAGTAAAACAATTTCTTACTTTTTTCCTTCCTGGAACTAATTAGAATCATGTAATTATTAGGGTTGGAAGGGATCTCAAAGATCATCCAGTTCCACCCCCCTGCCATGGGCCGGGACCCCTCCCACCAGCCCAGGTTGCCCAAAGCCTCATCCAGCCTGGCCTTGAACCCCTCCAGGGATGGGGCA
>NW_010138937.1:31854-54099 GCF_000699245.1 Pterocles gutturalis
TCTCTTCTCCAGGCTGCATCCCCCCACCTCTCTCAGCCTGTCCTCGCACGGGAGCTGCTCCAGCCTCGGCCCATCTCCGTGGCTCCTCTGGCCCTGCTCCAGCAGGTCCATGTCCCTCCTGTGCTGAGGACCCCAGAGCTGGGTGCAGCACCCCAGGGGGGGTCTCACAGGAGTGGAGCCGAGGGGGACAATCCCCTCCCTTGACCTGCTGCTCACGCTGCTGGGGATGCAGCCCAGGACACGGGTGGCTTTCTGGGCTGTGAGTGCACATTGCCGGCTCATGTTCAGCTTCTCAGTTGCTTTAATTATTTACTGCTTCGTTTCCTACTAGTAACCAGATTGTTAGTGATTATAGAAGGATAAATTGCACCATTGCATGCAGCACAGCTTTCTTTTCCTTTACATCCCATGTTGCAACAATTCATTAGTGTGAACAGCAAAATCTTAAATCTGCCTTTCAGTTCATCAAAAACATAAATCTAAATTTTTAATTTTATTTTTTTCTGCCCACAAGCAAGAGAAAAAAAAAAAAGGAAAGAAAAAAACACTGATCTGGCAAGAGCGGGGTGCCCACTATGACGGCATGTGTGCCTGTGCCAGGTGCTGCTCCTTCCAGTATGGCAGAAAAAGACGGCTGCAGCCTGTGCTGCTGGATTTATAACTACACAAAGTTTTTTATTTCATTTCAAGGATTCAAATGCTGGTTTGTAACAAAATTTGGAGCCTGGATACCAGGCTGGAAAGCCAAGCAGCCACAGAAGTTCCCCCTGCAACAGGGCTGAGGGGATGTGTTGCAGGAATGTAGCCTGAAATGACTGTTTCTAGCCAGTCTGTTGGTGTATTTATTGTTCCCTTTCAATCATTTTACTTACACAGGATGGAAGACTCCGTCTCACAGGGTTTGTTCTAACATTCACTTCAAGCAGTATATTTATAAAGGTGTCATTTTTCACATATTCAAGTTGTTGTGATTTTTTAAAAATTCACTTGCTTAAAAACGGTTTCTTTTCTCCCCTTCCTCTTCTTCTTCTAATATCACTGGACTGAGGTGAGCATCAGACACTACTCAGTCATATTTTCAGTGACAGATTGGTAACCTGCTGTCTCCTTACCATGGAAAGACTGACACCACGAAGACGGTGAGATTCTCAGTAAGGTATGAGAAGAAGCACTTTGTTGTGGTCTTCAACTTCCCCAGATCCTTGAATCCAGAAGAACTACTCACTTTCCATTTTAGAGAGTTTCTAACTGTACTTGTTAGAACCTTTATGTTCCTTCCAGAATTTATACACCTTGAGCTGACAGCAGTACAAATAATTTCTGTCCTTAAAACTAAACCTTTAAGCAAGACAGAGACAGACGGAATGAAAAAAGTTTTACAAACTTTCCAAACCATTTGTCAGATTTTTTTTTTTCTTCTGTAGCAGGAGGCTGGCAGCAGCGACCTGTGCTGGGAAATGCTCAGCGCACCAGCGTGGCCTTGGTAGTTGTAGGCTAATTTTTGTTTTGAGTACAACTCTTGACTCATGGAAAAATAATCTGAGTGTTTTGGGCTGGTCCCTGACTTTATCTTCCTTGAATTAATGACTGTCTGTTTCAAAATAAGCGTGGAGAAGCTTTTATGATAATGTTTTTATCCTCTCGCTCTCTCCCTCGCCTGCTCTCGGAGAGGCAGGAGGCACTGGGAGTCGGTTCCCAGCAGCTGTTCGCTATGTGGGTGGTTGGGCTTTTCCAGGGAGAGAAAATTCAGCCAGCAGCTCGACCAGGCTTCTGCTGCCACTCCAGCACTGCTGCCTCCAAACATAAAGTCACATTTCATGTTCAAAATTAACGCTAAGGTGTGGATTTAAATCACACACTTTTAACCAGAGTGCTACGACAGTTGCTTTAGGCAAATGGCAAACATCCCTCGGAAAGTCAGTGCGTTGGGAGGCACATACACCAAACAAAATCCTAAACAGCTAAATTTAGTCCGGATAGGAAATTAGCTTGAGGTTAAGTAAAGTTTTCTGCTACTTTGTTTTGTTTTTAGATTACCCAAGAGATGTTCCTTCCTGGAAAGGGAAATAGGACAGAGATCCATAGCTATTTTTCTATCCCTTCGTTTACATGGACTCATTTCAAGTACATTTTATCATGTGTTTGTGATTTAAACCTTGCCGGCTCCTGTTTTCAGATGGAAAGCTTTGAAGTGCCAGTACCGGCTCTGTGTGCAGCTCAGCTCCCGTATTGGTGCCTCTCTCCTGGGCAGGGGGGCACCTTCCCTCTACACTCCCACCTGCTTTGAACACAGGAGGACAATGTAAAAAGTTGAATTTTAAAAAATTCCTTTGCACCTAGTGGTTAGAATTGGTATTTATTGCAAAATTACGTTCCAGAACAGATGAAAAATTATGAGCTCTGCTGTGTAAAGTCTCAGCCCAGAGGAGACAGAGCTCCTCAATCCATCAGCTCCAGCCAAAGCTCAGTTAGAGCTAACCCACAGACTTTCTGGATTCATATTTTATTATCTACCCTAACATTTTTGCTTGGGCGTCATTTTGCTTAGAGAGATACTTCTAAACCTAAATCCCAGAGCTAAGCAGCCACGAGTGGCTGTGTGTCTGTTTGCGTACATCAAACCAGATCTAAAATTCCTGATCTTTTTCTTTAAAGATACCAGTTTACATACTACAGCTCCTCCTTTGTACACATGATTTTTTTTTTCCTACTTGTTTTGTTCTATATTGCAGCAATCAGGGTAACTGTAGGAAGGCATACAGCTACAGGTTTGTTTACTGATCCAGGATATAAATCTAGTTGCTTAAGCAAACACAAACTGTTTAAACAGTTGCTTAAGCAAACATGAAGGATGAGGTATGCTGTAAAGGATTCTAAAAATGCTCTGAAAGCTGGGGGCTTGCTTTTTTTGTTTAACAAGGCTATACCATCACTTTTCCGAACTGCTGGGGAGGTGATAGGAGAGGATGAGGACCCTCAGCACCTGTTTTGTCCTTGGCAAGCCTGCTACCTGCACTGCTGGGGAGCCCTTGCAGGGAACTCGTACTCCCAAAGCCTCCTGCAGCCTAGGGGTGGCAAAAAATTGTGCACAGGGGGAAAAGAGCCCTGACCAGGGCTCCCCCAGTCCATCCGCCTTTGCTGGAAGCACAGCTGGGTGGGGATCCATAGGGAAAACTGGTGAGAAACTGCATCGGTGGCACCAAGTGTTCGGGGACTTCCAGAGCTGCAGCGAGCCAGGTTCAACGGCAGTGCGGTGGAATCTGCCTTTGAAGGCTTCTGTTGACTTACACCAAAGTTATTCTTTCAGAGGAAGCGATAGGTATGAGCAGTTTCAGAGCAGGAAATGCCACTGTCATAATAACGTCGTGTGCAGGAACACGGAGTGTTGGGGTAGCATCGAGCGGGCCACGTGGCTGGTGAAGCTGAACTCTTCCCCTGGCACTCTTGATGGGAAGATGGACTTCTTCCCAGTGCCTCGGCTGAGGGGGGGTCCCAGCCAAGCATCGCCATGCACAGAGGTGGAAGAATCAGTTGCAGAACAGAAACAGAAAACCTTGGAACTCAGATTAGTGCTTCTTGTATTGCATCCTTACAAAGTGCCTTAAAGTCCTGGTCAGGTCTGGGCCAGAAGAAGGGTGTCAGAAACAACTTCTGAGCCGCAAAGCTTTTACTTCCCTGTTGCATGTATAAAACAGCTTTGGTGGTACACCGTGGGATGTTAGGTACCCTGTAAATGATGCTAAAAAGTAGATGAGGACAGAAAGAAAGACATTTTTAGCTTAGTGCACAGACTACTGTTATCCTTACATGAACTTCATAAATAATTTTTGGACTTTCGGGCAGTTTCTGAAGAATGCATTATTTAAAACACCCAGCTATTCCTTCTGAGACTGTTCACTGGTATCTTATGAAATGCACACTGTATTTAATTATTAATACTTTTTCAAGTATCTAAGAGGTTTTTTTCCATTCTGTACAGCATGTGCAAGTTCACCTCACAAAATGACAAGAAGGAGGATGGACCTGAGGGTCACCTTGGCCATGACACCTTTCCACTGCATTTCTTGCCAACCCCTCTCCAGGACCCTTGTCCTGACAGTCTGGCTTCATCACAGTGTTTCACCCCATGAATTCTGATAAGGCAAGCTGAGGAAGCTGCTTTAAAAAGGAAAGAAAAAAAAAAAAAAAAAAGAGAAACGAGAAGAAAGGGATTACTGAAATTAAACACTGAACCAGAACTGCATTATGAATTTCTTTTGCGTGTTCTGGCTTAGCAAAAAGGTCTGTCCTACAGCTGCTGATACTCCATCTCTTTGGATCTTCCATAGTCCTCTGTGCCACTGGAAAATGACTTTACAAAAATGGCACCATTTGGAATAATTTTCTTCATAAGTTTCCTTTCAGTTGGAGAGTGGTAATGGCATAAAAGACCCCAAAGATTTTTCCTTGTGAGCTGTGAGATTTGATGTGATGTCTGAAGAGGTACGTAAAGCAGAGAAACAGAAAAAATACGGTGCAAGTTTCAAGATTTAGCGTGTTTTTTCAGAAGGTGCCAATATGTTACATGTGTAATGTGCATATTTCTGGAAAATTATGAATCACATACTTTTTTTTCCTGTAAAAATGACAGCTGTTTTCTAGGATGTCAAATCTGTAACTCCTTCCAAATAGCAAAACAAATTAAGTAAGACTAACTAATGTGGTAGGGGGAATATTTTGAAGAATGGGAAGTAGAGCAGATGGCATCTCATTCTGCAGCACATCTGTGATGGGGAAGGGAAGAGAGGCCAGCTCTATGCCAGCACCAGACGGATAACACGGTCCATGCACAGGACTGGTGCATGGAAATAAAAATTATTTCTCTTATCAGACAGCAGTTCATTCTGGTGGTGACTGAAAGGGGCTTTTACCAAGTATGCAGGCTTCGTTAACACACAATACAATTAATACATATTCCTGTTGACTTTCCTCCTGTGTGCATTGGATTAAGGTTGCGGTAGATCAAACCAGGTGAGAGCTGTTTCGGTCCAGCTCCAAGTTGGCAAAAGACCTTCCAGCAAACACTCCCTGTCCCCTTGAGCGTGAAGGAGCCAAACGCCAACAGTCCCAAAGAGCACAGACAGGAACAAACTCGTATGTACTTGACAAAGCCTTCATGGCCTTTGCAGGGCTACAAAAACATGTTGCGTGTTAGTTTCTTTGTGATATTTGCCCTTCTGATTGAGATTATCTGGTACCAGTGTTTTTCTTCTTTAATCGTCTTTTAGGAGCCCACTCACCACAAAGGAATAATTTCCATTTATGAACTCTTCTTTCAGGTAGAAGCAGTTCAACATGAAGCTTCATCATACAGCTTTTATGCTGAAGTAAGAATTCCTGTAGTGAAAATGGCGTTTCTGTCTGTTTGTGAAATTACCTTCATTTAAAGTAGTAATTTGATGTTGAGAGGAAAGGCAAACAATTACAGCAATTGCTGTCTGTGGTGCAAGTACATTCATGCTTTTTCTGCCTCCTGACTGCAAAGACAATATTTACATATGCATACAAATCATATCACCTATTGAACTAGAACTGCAAATATGAAAACTGCAATGATATTTTGTTGATATGTTAAATACTTGATGATCAGGAAATGCCAAGGCATTGATCAAACAGCTGGTGGCCAGGTGTTTTGCAGGGTCCATCTTCAGGAAGCCACCTTCTGAACATCTGCAGACACAAAGTGTCAGGACATTTATTACATCGATCCCTTCCTAATGAAGCCCCGTATCACCCAACAGGGCATGACAGAAGAGACCCATCATGGTACCCAATGTGTTTTCTAATTATTTTCTTCCTGAGGAGCAGAAAAGACCAGCTCAAAAAGTTCCTTTCCCTTCAGCAGCAAGTTGGATGTTGCGATGCCAATGGAGAAGGTTATCATAGGACACATGTTGTTGCCATTTAATTATTCCCTTTCCTGTAAAGAGCCTGGCTTTAATTAAATGGCAAAACAAAGTGAGAACTTTTCTCCAAGCCATTTTAAAGTGCTCACTTCCTCCTCTGTGTTCTGCGGTTTATTAGATTTGAATGAGTAATGGGGTGGTTTCATTTGTTTAGTAAAATTAAAGTGGTCAGTAACAATTTCCTGTCTGAGTAAACTGTGGGCCGATTAATAATATTGATGATGGTGGTGAATAGGGGTTTTTTTTTGCAGCACACAGGTTGTGCTGGCAGCCTACTACTGCTCGGGGCTTTCCGGAGCTGCTGGTACTTACCAGGCTCAGGCTCAACCCTCACCGAGACAAAAGCTGTGCTTACAGGGCTGGGCTGGTGTGGGAGGAGTTCTAAAGGTGCCTTCAGAACCAAACACCAAAGTAGCATGGAGGAGACACGTTGTGAACCAAAATTGATCCTCCTTCTTACCCAAACATTTAGTAATTTGCATTTGCAGGACCATGTCTGGGTGTGGTATGAGCTCCAGTGAGGTGTCTGGGTTTGTCTCTGATTTAGGATGGCAGAGAAAGTGTTCTCCTGGACCTCTCCAACGTGTTTCCCAGTGTGGCTGGCAGGGATGGTCATTCCCACCAGGGAATTCCTTTACTTTTCACAGGAACACATTCTTGCTTAACTTGCATGTAGCAATTTTGCAGAATCCCATGGTCCTGAGCAAACACTCTACAGCTTTAAAAACAGTCTTTATCTCTGTTTATACCTGAAAAAAAAGCCACACGTAACCAGGGTACAGTCTCCCAACTTAAATTGTAATTACCAGTTGACACAAGCGATATTTAGCAATTGGTTTTCCCATATTCATTACACATTTTTGCCTGGTCTTTACTCATTGCCTCTTCCAAGAGTCAGACACAGACCGGTACTGATCAGCTCACACAAAATCCAGAGTGACACAATCCTCTTGCAATAGGCATTTGGAAGAGTATGAACTCTACCACAGTTATTCTTGCTATGTCTAAAGACTCATGTGGTATTTGTGGCAAGTAAATGCTTACTGCATGTAGAAGAGCTTGGACTCTGATATGACATATGAAAAGATTAAAAAAAATAAAAAATAGGTCTAGCCCATGAGTTTTAAAATGTGGTGGCAAGCACAGAGTACCAGAGAAACATCAGACTTGTTGCAACACCTATTGAGTCCATGACAAAAATGCTGTCTCCAATTATTGTTTTCAGCCGATGACAAATATAATGCCTTTGCCATTAGTAGGCATATGCAAGCGCCTGTCGGCACGTAACGCTTCAGAACCCTACATCAACATCCAGAAGTTTGTTTGAAGAGCTGATTCCACAGGCTGCTGACATGGTTTTTTGCCAGACTTCTTTAGCCTTTGCCCATTGATCCTCACATCTACATACGACCATTAACTAACTTGGCTCCTTCTAGAAGCTGTAGAATGTTTCAAGGGTCATGGTTAGCTAGAAGATTGATGAGCACCAATTCTGTAAATAAAACACTTTGTACATCAGTGCCTGAGCATGTACAGCCTCTACAAGAATCATTCCACCCAAGGTTCAATTCTAGAGTATTTGATTTCCGTTAATTTTTACTGAAATTGGTGTAAAAAGGAGATGCTTAGCACTTCAGAGAAAATGTTGGTGGCACATGGACTCAAGCTCTCAGGGAAAATGGTAATTGGTTATCTCAAGAATATACCCCACTGAAGCAAGGTTTTCAGCTTGGAAAAATTAAAATGACTTCTGTGAAAGGAAAAGCACATGCTAAGTAGATAGCTGTAAAAAAAACTTAAAAAAGAAGCATACTTCTTTCCTTAATCATACTTCCTAACGCAGATAACACCAAGCCTTTTCACAGAAAGGAAGTCAGAGAAGTGACGCTGTTCCACATGAACAAGCAGGTCGCGTGGGCGTAACCAAAATCAGAAATTACACTAATAAATAATGTCTCTCCTCTGACAACCCAAAGTGCTCTGCAAATGTTATTGCAGTTGAGCAACAGAGATGGTCAAATATTTTATAGTTTTAGAGCTGAAGGTTCAGGGAGATGTGACGATGTAAGTGTCTTGCTTGAGGTGAGACACGAGGCCAACACAGAGCAGGAACGGTACCCCTGTGTTATGACTTGTAGACCTGTGGTCTAACCACTAGACAAGAAAGGGCTTATTAAAATTAACAGTATTAGAAAAGATTATGCTCCCCAGCTAAATACCAAGCTCCTGTGAAGACCTGTGAATCGCTTGTGTAGTTTTTGCAAAAAGTTATTTAAAAGACACCGTCTGTGGTTCCTCTGTGTGCATCTATGTCAGGACTTTTGAATAGCTCCTCAGAAGTCAAATGTGTTTCTTTTCACCTTGTCTGCAAAACTCAGATTTCAGGTATAGATTACACCCTGTCTGCTTCATGGCAAGAAAACAAAGTGCCTAGACCTACCCCTTCCTCATTTAAAAAGAAACCGTCTTTTTGCTAAAACTTCAAAGCAATAAGATTGTGGCTGTTTGCCAAACCAAATACTTGGCCAGAAGCCATCTCAGAATTTTAAATTACTAAAAAATTAGTTCAATTCCTCCAGTACGGATCCTGGTTTGGGTTTGGGTGTAGGTGCTGAAACATGGCCACCATCTGTTTCAGCCCATGCACCACATGGTCATCTCCTTCC
This sequence comes from Pterocles gutturalis, assembly GCF_000699245.1. Classification (NCBI taxonomy): domain Eukaryota; kingdom Metazoa; phylum Chordata; class Aves; order Pterocliformes; family Pteroclidae; genus Pterocles; species Pterocles gutturalis. The sequence goes on from NW_010138937.1 coordinate 40,466, forward strand.
ACTTCCTTGGGTCAGCCTGTCCTGGTGTTTCCTCACTTGAAGAACTGATTTTAGCACCTGATGGGGTTGGTGAAGCAGGAGAAATCATTTTAGCCCACTTATCGTGTTTGTCACAGACTGAAAATAGGCAACTGCAGCCTCTCCTCATGTCACACTCATTTGAAGGGTAAATTCAATCAACAGTTTCCATTACCGTTTCCATTACCCAGAGTTTATTGATGAAAATTGCCAATTTCCTCTGCATTAAGGCATGGGCTTGAATGAAAAAAACTGGCTCTAGATTATAGGAAGATAAAGTTTGGGGGTGTTCACATCTCAGCTTTCCCACAGTTCCACACATGTTTTCTAATTTCTTTTTGCTTGAATATTTTCCAACTGGGCTCGAACTTTACAGAAACCATGAATGAGCCTAATCTAGATCACTTGTACAACTGTTTTTGTAAATCTCAGTGACTTTACACACTATCCTGTGTCCTCTCTTACGTCCCTTCCTCCTACCCCACTTCCACACTTTGAATTTTAGCACATGACTCTTGGCATCTTCTGGTCCCTGCAGCTCCGACTTCTTCTGCAGCCACCCACTCAACCCTGCTGACCACAAAGGTGACAAAATACAGCCCGTTTCAGAACAAGGGAGCTCATTTAATGCCATTAGATCCACACCTTGGGTATAAATTGTTCTTTCCAGGATGACTCTATTCCAAAATGTCAGTGTTAGAGCTGAAATATTGTGCAACGCTGATATACAGAGAGGCAGGCTCAGGCCAGAACTGATGCAGTGGTGCCATCCCGTACCTGGGTTATGATTAATTCTGCCTTTCAGCACACGAAACACCAGCTATCAATCTCTTAAAAATTCTACTTTAATAACAGCAGAGACACTGCCTGAGACATATTACGGTGCCATAAAGGATGCCGATTATTTACTTAGAATAAATGAAATGTGTTTTAATGGAGCACGTGTTGGGCTCCAAGCCAGCGAACAGGTTCTGGTGTTCTGGGCTTCAGGGTAGACGCTCTATAATCAGGGTTTTCAAATGAAAATAAGTGTCAGCTCTCGTCCTGGCTCTACCCCAGCTGCCCATGGCAGGGGAGTTGGAACTAGATGATCTTTAAGGTCCCTTCCAATCCAAACCATTCTATGATTCTATGAATTGCAGCCTTTTGCCTGACTCTCCCATCACTTGAGATGGGACTAAAACAGGTTCCACCTCTTGATGAGCTCTTCCTCCTGCTGGACTCTAGACACAGGGCTCTTAAAATGGCTTTTCCAGACAGGCAAAGCTTTGCCCATGGGAGCTGAAGCTGCCTTCTGAGCAAGCATTTCCCACACATCAGGGGGCACTGATGGATAAATCAGAATAAGATTAGATCCTGCCTAAAATCCCAGCAGTGCAGCAATCGCCCCCATGCCAGCCATAGCACAAGTTCCCGAGGCAGGTTTTGCTCGGCACTGGGCATCCCTCCCGTGACTAAGGATTGGGATGTCTTAAGGGATTTAAGCCCAAACTTCAGTTTCCCATGTCCTGCCAAGTTCTCACTGTGCTCTCCAGCAATCCCACCACCGAGGGGATGGTGCAATGGTCAGAGATGAAAAGGAGCGTGTATCAAAATGAAGCCACGCCACTGGGGAATAAAGTCACGTAGCTATGGGAAAAACATGTGTCTGTGAAGACTTCCCTTGACTTTAGCACACACATTCTGCTCGTTATAAACTGTCTTTTTATATAACTTGACCTAACAACATCTGCAAAATTCTTGCCTTTTTGAAACAGCTATGAATAGGACACTGTTTATTTCTGATGAAGCTCGATTCATTTATCATTCTGGTCAGACTTTCATTCCTGTAAATACATTCACTCTCAAGATTCTCAGTATTTAAAATACATATTTCATAGTAATTCTGAGGTCAGGAGAACAGGCTGCCAAAGACCATGTGCACATTTCTACAGCATAAAGTTTATTTTTTGCTTGATAAATAAAAGGCAGCGTGCTCTCACTAAATCACAATTTTGAACGGAACTTTAAGGCAGTCATTTCTGTAAAAGCTTTAGCAGTTAACAGTTGGCTGAGTATTTAAGCGTAAACTGCTCCTATAGACAGTTCCATAAAAGCCCTGCTCAATTAATTGTACAACTATAAAATCGACATATTGTAGGAAATGTAAAATATTTAGGGATAGCTGTTGGTAGATAAATTGTATAGGTAGCAAGCTCACAAGCTCACACACATAATTTTTCATGAGTTCTCACACAGAAGCCAATTTTAAAGCAGAATTAAGGCTAAAATACACGTTGTTGGAATTCAGAACCCACTGGCTAATTGAAATCAAATTTGCAAGAGCCTAACAAATCCCAAAGATCATGACAACGCTGCCCATATAACAATTGTCAGGGGGTAAGGAGGAGAGAAGTGTGTTGGGATGCTGGCAGAGAGGACACATGGTCCTTGGCTGGGGTCCTGCCTGCTGGGGGATGGCCAGGAGGAGATGGGAAAGAGCTGGGAGCCCTGCAGTGTGGGGACAAGGGTCAGACACAGAGCCATAAGGTTATTACTTGGCTGCACAGAGGATAGCTTGTTTCTTCGCAGAATTTACACTCGAGGCTTTGACCTTGTGGTTTCCGTGTATTTCCCAAATGGATTTTGTTTCCTGCTGCAGCACCAGGTAACCCCAAGGGATGCCCCGGGAGGTGAGCTGCAGGTTGAACCTGCTGTGGGATGCATGTGGGGATGAGCCAGGAGCTGCTCCGAGGGCTCAAGGGACTTGTTAATACCCAGCCCCAGTTTGTGGCCATTTCACATGTTTCTGCTCTAGCTGCTGTAAAGCCAAGTGACCACACCACTTCTCCAACGGGTGTTGGCCTGACGACGGAGGTGAAAAATGAGTTGCCTTTTCTCTGCACAGCTGCACTCTGATCTCGTTATGATTTCATCTGTATTTCTAGAAATCTAGACGTTTCCACAAATATCCAACTCTGTCATTTCTTCACGGCTCTTCAGCATCCCCACCGGTTCCTACCACTCAACCTGTCTGTTAAAATTAGCAAAACATTATGTAAGGGCTAAGACAGTTTTCATCCGTTGCCATTTTTTCATTTTGTTGTTGTGTTAAGTGAGTTCAGCTGAACCGTGTTTTAACGAACACAAACTAAACTAACCTTCCAAGAAAGGTCTGTGGGCAAGGGTGGGAAATTGCAAGAACCATGAGGTAGCTGCTACGAGAATGCAGACAGATGTCAGACATCTCTGTATTTGTAAACAAACAAACAGCCCAACACCCAAATCAGGGCAGTCTGGTGGAAAATATCAAAGTCATGACCTCCATCAAATGAAAGAAAACAGATTACACAGCAGCGGTATTCACTGTTTTCCCTATCTTTGGGTACATCATGCTGGTTTTATGAGGCTCTCCAGGGGAGCTGAGCTGAGGTTCCGGTGAGGCTTTTTTATTTCACCATCACCATCTGAAAGGGGACAACCCAGTCTCCATTTGTTTTTGTTTTCTTCCTAGTAATCTCTTCTGGTTTTATGTCTGCTCCATTATTTCCTTTTTTTCCCCCTTTTTTTTACTTCTCTTTGTTCTTTTCCTTTCCTCTCCTATTTTACCATTTCCTTTTCCCCTGTTCAGCTCCCTAACTCCCTTAGAGCTCAACACGTTTTACTCCTTAAAACTAAGTCCTTAATCCACCTCTGTTATTGGCACAGACATTTGTTCAAGCATTTGAGCTTAACATATCACATCTCATTCACTGAATCATATTTCCCAGCTGCAAATGGGCCCATAGCCTACTGCAAACGTTAAAAAATAGATATTTCAAGCTAGCCTTTCATGTGGTTGAATTAACTTATTAGACACGATAACTCAACCAGTTGCAGTGGCATGGCCTTGCCTTTGGTTCTGCTGAGGAAGAGCCCCATGACGCTACGCCCCGTTTGTATCAGTCAGGCATAGACTGGAAGTGCCGCATGGGTTTGGCCACAGCACTGAAGAAATAAACATTTATGATAACGTACTTTTGATTTTGATTCCATTCCCTTCCAAGTGATGGCGCTCAGAGGTGAGCTTCAGGAGCGGGATATTTTCGAATTTTGCAAACAGAAATAGTTTTTGCATGTCTGACCTTTTGTGCGTCTGGATCTATTGTGGCGATTTAACACAGTCGGTGTATTTGTGAACAAGTGTGTACCACAGCATCTCTGCTTACCTACTCTACCCACCTAAAAGTGGTGACCTGGAATAGTATTGTACGTCTTTCACAGAGTCTCACTGTGGCCTCAGACCTTCCTGGGTACCCGACTGATGTACCACGGCTCGGACAGCAGTGGAGATGCTCCAGTGGGAAAACCTTCATTGCCAGCAACCGGGGACTTTCAGTCCCCTCTCTCCAGCTGCCCACCTCTGGGATAATGCCACAAACTTGTCCTCAGAGCCTTTCCTGCCGGTAATCCATCTCCTACCCTCCTTGCAGTGACTCATTGCTGTCCATAGGAAAAAAAAAAAAAAAATCACAATCTCAGCGACTTCTGCTGACCCTGTTTACAGCCTGCAACGCAAACACAGGCGGCGGACCAAAGCGGAGGTGGAAAGCCGAGCTTTTTGTTAAGCAAGCGCATCGTAGGACCCTGGAAAGGAAGATTTGTTTGCTTGCTGCTCGCTCTGGGCATGCCTGTGCATGCTCGTGCTGCATTCCCCAGGGAAGCTGGGTTTCTGCGGGGACGGGAGCTGCGTGGGAAGCTGGCTGCTTTGCTCCTTTCTTTGATAAAATAGTGGTTGAGTCCACCTACGAGAGAACCATTTTTGCAGTCTTTGTTTTGGCAAGGCTGCTCTGGAAGCATAAAATTCAGTTCCTTGCGCTGTAATCTTGGTTTTAAATCTCTTTTGGCTTTTTGAAGTTCGTCAGAATAATTAAAGTTGTGCTGGCAAACAGGGGAGGCGATAAGTAGCAAAAGCCAAATTTCAGGCTACGGGCAGTCTGCATGTGCCTAGGATCTGCCTGATGAACAAAACGAAGCTGAAGGAGGACGAGCTAGTGGGGTAGTAACAGCTAAGGAGGGGTAAACCCAAATTATTCCTTTGCAGGAAAAAAAAAAAGAAGAGGTACCATTTTGCCTCTTCGGACTAGAAACCATACAGATAAGGTGGAGCCCCCTGGTCTGCAGAGCCTCTGAGACCCTGCTGCATCTATAGGTATGGGAGCTATATGCACAGCATGCTCGGCACCCCAAGCTGAGGCCAGCCCAGCCAGAGAACCCCCATTACGAACACCTCCATTACTGACAGCACCTCCAGGGTGGAGGGGAGCTCAGCGGAAGATGCGCCTGCGCTCATCCCTCCGGTTCAGACCTTGCTACGAAGACAAAGCCTTGGGGGAATTCAGAGGGTGGTTTGTTTTTTTTTTGTTTACTCAGCTTGTGGGAGTTTAATGTTTAATCATCGCAGAAGAGTGAGTGGGTTAGTCATATAATTGTTAGCCATGATTTCTGCCTTTTTTCCTTTTGTCCTTTGTTCTTCCTTATCATGGCTCTTGCATTTTGTGGACTAAATTGGCTTTCTATCACAGCCCGCTGGCCCTTGATTTCTCAGTAGACTGCAGTTTTATAGCTTTCACAAGAGCCCCTTCATTTAAACAACTTGAATTAAGGGCACAGGAGCCAGGGGCGGTTGGCACTTTGCTCCTGAACCTCAGAAGAGGAGGATGCTTCCCCAGGTCTAGGCTGATGCCCATCGCTGTGAATACTCTCGCTCCCGCAGATCAAAGAGCCAGCTCCATCCTGCGCTCCCAGCCTTCATCCAGCGATGCTGAAATTCCTCACTCTCTGGCAGCAGTGGTTGCTGGTTTCTCAAATGAAAGAGGCACAAAAGGAATAAATGACAAAATAACTCTGAAGAAGAGAACCATTCCCCGTTAGGTGAATAGGACACTTTTTTATCCACCAGCCTCAAACCATAAAACAATTTACGGACTCAGAGGTTGGTAGATAAGCGGTGCCATTACTTCCAACTACGCAAGTCAACACCATGGGGCTGTGCCCTAAGGGGCAGGTTTGTGTTCCAACGTGGCTTGGGGCTGCCCCCAGCATGGGTTCGCCTCTGGTCCCTCCCAGTATGTGCCACAAAAACCAGCTGCTTTATTTTGCTTGTCCTTTTTTCCCTTAGAACTGTCAGATCTGGATGTGGTCTGCCACTGCGAACCACGCTGCTAGGCTTTTAATGGACAGAGACACATTTATTTAATGATTTTTATTACTCTTGCTGGTTAATAATTAATTCAAAACAGGACCGTAAAATACTTCTGTTGAGTTCTTATTGCTTTTAACAAAATTGAAAGATGCTTTTAACAAAACTATAGCTCAATTAATCCCTGTAAAAATAAAGATATGCATCTTAATTGCTATCAAATATTTATTTTGTCTTTTTTTTCCTCTGCATCAGCTTTACCTTACTCTTCTCTAACCTTAATTCATCCTTGTGTTAGCGGTTCATAAGACATTATTTAACATCTACAGAGGTATTTTCATAGTAGTGAGGTCATTCCCAGTCAGACACACAGCCCACACCATTACAGTTGCTTTTAAATGTTTCTAAGGTGCAATGAACCTACCGAATGATCCAAAGTATAAGTCATTTCTGTTTGCTTTTTGCCAAGACAAAACAGGATTGACAGAACCAGTCATCTTTTCATCATTAATATCAGAATTGCACTCAGTCATAAAAAAAGGTTGAAGCACTTCATGGCCCAGCTTCCAACAGAATAATAATTAAAAAATCCTAAGGTGTCACAGAGCAGTCCAATGCACCTTCTGGAAATGTTGCTACTGCGGAGATCAGGAGAAACAAAAATCCAATCCACTTACCATGGAAATAGGTTCTCTAGCTTTGAAATAGAAAGCCACCTGGCTAACTTAGATAAATTATGGCTGGATGAGCATGGTAACTTGAAGGCAAAGGTAGCATTCAGCATGAGAACAGCTGTGAACATCTGTCTGCTTTAGGATGCCAGAGTGCAGGGAGCAGAGACTCTGGCATTGCCACCGGTGGAGGAGAGGTGCTGATGACCTGGCAACGCTGCTGTTTACACAACCCCTCCAAGCTATTGCCACAACCAGTGGAGCTGGTTTTAGCAAGAGTGGAAAATCTGCGGAGAGAAAGGAAATGCTGAAAAGCCAGACAAGCTAGGGAAATATCTGGAGCGGTGTTGGGTGCATTGTCAGTTAAATTATTTTTCAGCAGAGGTCCATGTTCAGCCCGCCCTGGGTGTACTCATTGATGGCAACAGGGCTTAGAAAAAGGACTCCAGAGAAAAATTGTCTCCTAAAGCATCCTTGGGGATCCAGAAGGAGAGGCCATGATTGCCTGTGTACCCCATGGGGACAGGGGCAGCTATCTCCTCGTTCGCCACCTCGGCAGGGCTGGAGCTGGTTCTGGCTCTGGGTCTCTCCCCCATCAACAGTTCCAGCTGGTGTCTGGACAGGTCCTGTTGGCAACAGGGGATTTTATAGACAATGGCATAACTGCATCCATTACCAAAAGAGCCTTATTCTTGCTTGGGAATTGTCCTAGAAGGATGACACACATCTTCTACTCAGAAACCAGTCTGAGACATTACAAAATAATTTTTCTAAAGGAGATGTAAAACAGCACTGAAGGAACAGCCTAGGAAGGGGACACCAATGGGCTCAAAAAGCTGGAATTTGGGAGCGTCACCAGAACCTTAGAATTTCACATATTTTCTAAATCCAAACCTTCAAAGATTTTTGGGTTCCTTCTGAAATGGTAACCAATGTTTCTACCTTCCTTTTTAATGTAGGCACAGAGTTGTAATTTTTGTTATCTGTTTGAAGTTGTGTATAGAGATTGTATTTTAAAAAAATATTTAATAATTGCTTATTTCATTTTATTTTATGAGCTTATAAGTTACAATGTCAGTTGTTAACCAGGGTCCCCGTACACTTCAATCCTTTTACATTTTTCAATGGACAATTTGGGCACCTGCAGAGATGATCCCTGCACCCCATCCAGCCCCAGGGATGTCCGAGGGTGGTTCCCCTCCAGCTGCCCTGAGCAGAGAGGTGTTCTTTGAGCTGCAGCTGCCTCGAGTGGCACAGCTCCACCTCCCCCACTGCCACAGACCAGGTCAAGATTCTATGATTCTATGATTCTAGGATCAGGCTGCGTGGGCACACAACAGCATCACAGCTGAATGAGCCACGGCGTACTCTCTGCAGCTCGTGCCAGCTTTCGGCCGCCTCCGTGCCAGCTGCAGAGTGCTGGGCGATACCTGATCTGGCACAGCGCCTGCCACGGCTAAAGCAAGCTGGGAAAAATGTTGACCCCATCTGAAATTATCAAATGGGCTTTTGCTGGAGCTGTGCTGTCATGGGGCTGAGGCATTTCAGACCTTGTCTTGGGAGCCCCTGTAGTTGCTCTTCTAATGTCAAACAGCACATTGTTAGATGATGCTGCTTGGATGTCCACCTGCAGAGCTGTTCTTCCTTTTAAAAACCTTGGTCTAAGGCTTTGTCACTTGTGTAGGCATCCCAGTGGGGGCTGTTCTGTGCTGCAGCAGCATATCCACAAGTGGGTACCGATGAGAAGGGTGGTGGCAGCAGCAGTGGGACTCTGGCTGCCTGGCACACTGCCTCGATCTGTCACCTGGCACAATGGGATGGAGAAACTCGGTGTGCCATCACCAAGGGATTCCCCAGCATGGGAAATATTAGGCACAGCTAAGTCAGAAGGGTGTGCCAGGGGCAGGGCATTGCAAAGGACGTTGGGATCTTGCTATAACTGAATGAAAGCTTTCATACTTCCACCCTTCGTGGACTGCGACTCAGATTGTCACTCCAAGACTCAGTTGTTACAGCGAAGTGTAATGTTATGTTTCCAGGCAAAAGTACAAATGAGAGCAGCTTCAACCATCTGTTTTGCTCTGCACTCTACTTCCTAATATAAATGTAAATTATCTCTGGAATACAGTGCATAGTGAAAAATTAAATACCTAAATAGTGTATCTCATTACCTCCTCCTCACATTCTGTGTGTTCCAACAGAGTATCACTTTTTCTAGTGCTAAATCATGTTTACACTATTGTGAACTTTCATACACAGATTTCAAACCCTTCACCAGAGAAGATGCATACTGGTAACCAGCATCTGGAGAAGGATATCTGCTGAGAGAAACTGGGAGGCTGTGAGCAGCCCAGCGTCACATCTGTGATGCTGCCAGAAAGCAAACTCATGTGTCTTGAACTTCTACCATCATCCCAAGACCATTATAGCATGGTGTGCTGCCTTTCTCTAGGGTATGCTGCTGCTGAGCCCAACGACAGCAAGAAGCAAAGCAGCGTCCTGAGCTGAGTAAGTGACTGAACAACCCAGCAAGCTGAAAGCCCTCCAGGCGGTTTGCATATATTTCAGTGCAGAATACGCCCTTTTCTGAAGAAGATTAAGCTCTTGTCTTTTAAGCTTTGGAATGAAAGAGATTATAGTCCTCAACTGAAAAAAAACCCCAACATTTCAAACTTTTTATTATGGAGATGATACTATATATTAAAGGTAATTCACTTTTTATTTTTTAAGTGGAAGGGCTCTGGGATAAAATGAATAAGTAGAAAAAAAGGCCTTTTTGTTTTTCAGTAATAAACTTTATATCTAAAAATGATGGAAGAAAATTAGAAATTCTCTGTTTAATACAAACTGAAGAATCATCATATAATATGTTTTAGTATAATACAATGCACATAGGAATGAGGAAAATGACTGCAACATAAGAATATTAAACTCCCAGTACTAATAAACCCAAAGTGTTTAAATATGACTTTCAGGGAAATCGAGTGCTTAATAGGCTGAGAAATTACTTCTTCACTGTGCATCAGTACTTATACAGAACAGCTAAATCGGGGCACTTTTCTACTTCAGTATCCAATTAATAACAAGATCCAGCGACTGGAAGCCGAAGCTGAATGAATTCAGCCTCCATATGTGATTAAATTTCCAAGCTCTGTCAACACCATTTCATCACAAGAGATGAAGTTTTGGCTCTCACTTAGAGGCTTTAAAATGCACAGTGTAAATACACTTAAAGCAGCTTCTGAATTAAACTCTTTGCTTCTACATGCAGGGATTTTAATGCTTCTGGTCTTTTCCTCTCCCTGGGAGGCGTGGAGGGATGAAGATTGTGTTGCCCTCAAGGTGCCCATCACACACAGAGTTTTGCTTTAGGGCAATGACTATAGGGAAACCTTCTTTAGCACTTCAGCTAATTACCTGCAGGGATGGAGAAGATGGTTTTCCTTCACTACGTGTTAGATAGTGATAGCTCAGGGATCCGTGTTGTTATCTTCTCAGGCTTTAGAAGCTGTCCAGAACTAGAGCTGAATACCGGTGTATGCCTGAGGTGGAGAAGACAACCTTGTTTTTTAGAGAACCTTGGAGAACTTTTGTCTGTCTCTACATTATGGTAAATAATTTAAGCAGGTAATAAACGTTAACTCATCAATCCCGTGTCATTGCAGGAAACTCAGACATTCATCCTGTGGGATAAAATTTAATGATGGAAAAGCTCTCCTTGGTTGCTAACACTGAAGGTGTGAGCAGAGTAACGACCTCGTCCCACTGAGTTCGGTAACACCTCTCTTAAAATAGTGCACAGGAGGCATACTGTATGTGGATGGAATTTGCAATATTGAACCCATTAAAAAAGAATATAGTGAGAGCATTTTGCTCTACACTTAGCTATTCACTGACCAGGCTTTTTCCTGTTTTGCACTGTAGCATAACTGTTAGTTTTAACAAAACCGTTTTGTCCAAGGCAGAATTAATTTCTTTATAGCAATGAAGTGAGGGTTTGTTTGTAGTGCTTTATTTCTGTGTATGTATAAAGTTGCTGAACTTCCTCTGCTGGATAAAATTGTCCATCATGAAAATGCAATTACAAAAGCTAAGAATGAGGACATTTTGGAATTGTTGAATATTACTGCTTCATTGCCAGGACATGCAAGATCTGTATATTTGTATATACATGTATACATATACACACACACATATAGACATATATTACTCTTTGGGTATTGCTGTTACATACATATGTTCTCCTGGGACTTCCCATACCTTGTGAAATTATCACTTGTTCTTAAAGGTGCATACTGCCACAGGTCACCCAACAAATGTTATTTATTCTAGTCTGCAGCTCCTGAGTGAAGGATCAGTACAAAATGGGCCTGCCAATATTTTTTCACAGGCATAAAGACCATTGTGAGAATACCTACCAGCTTTTGAAAACTATGAATAGAGACAACTGGAGAGGAAATAAGTGCCTGACTCATAATTCTGCTGGAATATACTGGGCTCCAAGCCAATTTCTAAACTGAAGTCAGTGGCATTGCATGGGGCATAAGCCAGTACAGCCTTTATTCTTGAACATTTCTAGAAATTGCAGGGTAGGTAAAAAACAGATTCCGTCCTTCGTAATCTTTGCACACGTACTTTGTAATGCAGAAGAATAGGAAAGTATCCACATGACCTAATCCCTTTAGATCTGAAGTCACCACAATTTATTTTGGTTGTTATATTTGCATACTCAACAGAAAGGAACACTGAAAATATTAAACTGATTCAAAGACAGTGAGCTCCGCTGAGCTTTAACTGGCCTGTGTACCAGTAGCGTACAGTACAACACCATAACACTGCATCTATGAGCAGCCTTCTACTGAAAGTAAATTGAGGCATTAGAGATGACTATATTTATGTTTCTGTGCACGTAAGGTTGTCTTGGACATCACAGATTGATACCGAAATGGTTTAGCATGGAGACACACCCTGTTCTGCTCACCTGCACTGTGTGTAAAATTCATGGGTGAAACAAATCTTTGCTTTCATCCTTCTTCTCATCCTTTAAAATCATTATGTGAAAACAGACGAAAAGGTTCAAGGAGGTGTTAAATACCATGAGCCTGTACTAGCATTGTACAAGATCAGTGTTGTTTATCCGCACAATACTCAGAGGTTGTGAAGGATGTGTTCTCACTCCCTTGCCACACTGGGTATGAGGGAATAAGCAGTGATCCTAATTCAATCAGGAGAGGAAAAAATAAACTCTGGGATTATGTCAACAGGAGCAATGCTCACTTGAATGAAATCTGTGTTATTATTTTAAAATTTCATGTTTGTTTTGGAGGAGGGTATAGAGACTCCCAGTAGGTACTTTGCAGTTGTACCCATTGAATTAATATTCAAAAACAAGGAAATGCTGAGCAGGGTAGAAGGCTGCTTTAAGTTATCATGATGATATTGCATTCAAGGATCTGATCCACTGTGCCTGACTTCAAGGCTTTTTAGTATTGACCAGATGTTAAGAAATTTACAGTAAGCATAGAGATCAATATACATATGGCACAGCTCTAAACCGACATATTTCAGTACACCAGTTAGACACAGAATATTTCTTCTTCATCGTTACAGGGATAAAAGACAGACGGTTTATAGCCAATTTTAAAACCCTTTAGAAGTCTGTGTGTCTGGGGAGTGAGATGAGCAGAGCCATGTGCTGGGTACAGAGGGACGAGTGCTGGTGGCAGCTGGCTTTTCCAGCTCACACTGGCCAGTGGATGAGCTCTTCAACTTTTGGCTCCCCAAGTGCGTATTCCATGAACAGTGCAACTAACAGGGCATTTGGCTATTTTTAGAAGTGCGTATCTTAGCTTGTAGTTCTTTATATATGTGTTTTTCTCCTCACTAAATCGCAGACATCATAAGAATTATGCCATCTCAAAAGAAAGGTTGCAGCAGTCTTGCACAGTGGAAAATATGGCAAATTACAATATGATGTTTGCTACCTGATTTCCAGATAACATATTGCCCCTTTTAAATGTAATAATATTCATTTTTTTCCTTTCCTGAGCCCTATTACCACAAAGTATTTGAAAGTTAAGGCATGTCGGAATGCAGACTGCCGTGGTTTTTGTTCTGCCACCTTCTGTACGTGCGTTATGAAACGGCTTTTGCCTGCATGGCTTTTTTGATTGCAAAAAGGGCATATCATTTTTGCAAAGGGCTCTTCCACGCGCAGCACGATGGCAGGCCACATCCTGCCGTCGTTTAACGAGCCATCGCAACCCATGACAGCTCTGTCAGTGCGAGAAATGTCAACTCAGGACCTACGCGTGGGAGGGACGCGGTGCTGGCTACTGTTCATTGTCTTACATTGACTCCAGTAAAACACTGCTAAGCAAAAATCATCAAAAAAAAAAAAAAAAAAAAAAGTAGGAATAATTGTGAATGGAGCCCCGATTGAAAAGCTGCTGGCGGGTGCAGCTGCAGAGTGTGTGACCCAGCCAGGGTTCGATGGGGAAAAGTCGCTGTGGGAAGGGTCCGGCATTGTTTGCGGCTGACTTCAGCCTTTATTGTTGTGCTCTGATTACAGCTTTTGTTTCGCTGCAAAGTACGGTTCTTAAATGCCATCTCGAAACAAAGATGTATTTACAGGCAACGGCCGAGTTCAGATGAATTCTATTTTTAGAGATATCGCTGCTTTAACCTAGAGAAAAAAAAAATCTCTATTACAATTTTAGATAACAACGAGTATTTCAGTATAAATGTAGTATATGCCTATAAGTTCCCATCAAAACGGGTTTAAT
>NW_010138937.1:54123-54341 GCF_000699245.1 Pterocles gutturalis
GGAGAACACCAGCACTGGCCGGCCCGCTGGGAGTTGGAACAGCCCCTGAACCGAGGAGAGCGGGGAAGAGCCTCCACCCCGCCAAACCCTTCACTCCTCCTCCGCTGCTCCCTCTCTGTTAAATTTCACTTTAAAATCAAAGCAATCCTCTTCAAAAAAACACAGCTGCAGAGAATGAGTACGAGCAGTGTCAGATAAGTGCCGAGAGCTGACCCTTT
>NW_010138938.1:0-22322 GCF_000699245.1 Pterocles gutturalis
GAGAATGCTGTGGGACACGATGTCGAAGGTCTTGCTGAAGTCCAAGTACATGACATCTACGGCCTTTCCCTCATCCACTAGGCGGGTCACCTGGTCATAGAAGGAGATCAGATTGGTCAAGCATGACCTTCCTTTCATGAACCCATGCTGGCTGGGCTTGATCCCCTGGTTGTCCTGTACACGCCGTGTGATGAACCAATCCATAATCTCCCCCGGTACAGAGGTCAGACTGACAGGCCTGTAGTTCCCCTGATCAATATGATCAACCAAAAGAAAATTAAAATGCAATATCTATCAGGGTGTGGTTTCATTGCTCAGGGAAAATGCAAAATTAACTTTTAGTTTAATTTATGTACTGTTATGTTTGGAATGTGTAACTGACTTCATTGATCTAATAATATACCAACTATTTGGTATAATCACATTTAGGAAGTAGGGGGTTTTTTTGGCAGGTGTATGGAAAGCCATGCAATGTGTCAGCATTAGTTATGGAAAGTTATTCAGTAAGAGTATCAGTTCATAATCTGTAATATTCACATGCTAATATTCTTGCAGATTAATTTTACATGGGGAACTCTCTGGGAACCAATAGAGGCCAACCAAAAGCCCCCTTCTTCTCCTTCCGTGCTACAATTCACCTCTTAATAAAGCACCCGACACCTCTGTGTGCCTGCCTTGGGTCTTTGTAAAACTTTATGAGTGCACATGCACATACAGCCTCAGAAATGCCAGGGAACCATTCAGTTTAACTGAACATTTATGTTTCTTAAAGCAAAAAAAGATAAAGGTAATTCAATTTTGGAACATTTTAAAATTTGAGTTTAAGACCAGGTGAGAACACTTGACTGTACACAGTCTGACTGCCTGCAAAACACACAAGTCAAAAATAAACTACCCAGATTAAATTTTTGGAGCCAAAATACCTGAATCTGACAAAAGCACGCCTTCCTAAAAGGTGACTCAACCTGACTTTGAAGAAATTTAAAGACATCATTTGATGAACTGAATGCAGAACAAGGCGGTTACATCTTTACAAAACTTTTAGAAATTATTAAACTATGTATATGCTGACCACCCAGAGGATGGTCTAGAGAGGGAGGAGCATAGAGAGACCATGGGGGCACTCCCTACAATGACCTGGTGGCACATGGAGAATAAGCTTTCTCCTCGTTCACACTCCGCCCGTAAACCCATTCCTGGTCACTCAGCTCCTATCTGGCTAAATGTAATCTGCTCTTTTAATCCCTGAAATTGTTCTTGGTGCTATACATTTCTGAACTTTGACTGAGTATCACTTATAAAAATAACCAATTCACCTACATTCCAGGTGGCTGCTCCATGTCCACCTCCTTAACCTTTTGCCATCCTGTGATTCTATCCCACCAAAACAAGCCAACCTCCGCTGTGGCTTCACAGATTATTTCTCACAGCCCTGGCACTTCAAAATTCCTGCACTCCAGTTGATTCCAGGCTGCCAGTTACATTGTCCAAAGTTTCATAATGAAGAATGAAATGTGTAGTTATGAGGCAGCAACTGTACAGAGTCATGAATTTTGACTGGCGGATATAATTGCAATTCAGTGGGATTATATACACAATATTATTTGGAAAGTAGATACAGCCAATGCCCTGGGGAGACAATATGTATCTTAAGCACAGCAATATTAACAAAACCAGTAGGAAAAAGATTATATGAAAACCAACTGAAGGCAAAATAAAGCATTACCTAACAAAAGATAAATATGAGGGATTTTCATACACCAAAACAAAAGTGAGAGAACAACCAAGTGACAAAATAGGGAGGAGAGGGCTCTACAGAGGTTGTAGAGGAGTACAGTATCATTAGGACACACTGAGGTTTTAACAGGTCGTACCACATCAGGTACCTCAGGTTATTTTAGTCATCTAAACCAGATTTCCTTTAGAGGCAGCTCCCTCTTTCCATTGACTGCATAAGAATTTAGCTCCCCCCCAGGGACACTCCTAAATTAAACATCAAAAGTAGCTTTAACTATGTAATACATATAACCTTTATAAAACTGACTGAAATCTCATTAAGATACAGGACATGAAATGCAGGCACACTGTACAGACAGATAGACAAAGATCCTGGTTCTCCAAAACCACTAAGTACATTAAAAGAAAAAAAAAATTAAAAAAAAAACCAAACAAACCACAAACCACAAACCTACTAATATGGCTTGAGATTTGCTTTTTCTGGATATTTTCCGGTTTAAACAATTAGTGAATATTGTTATCTGGACCTTCAGTTCCTGTTTGGAGTCAAATTATACAAAAGCTATCAAAACCAGAGTATGCCTTCTGAATAACAATGTGCCTCTCACCTAAACACTCCTGCTTCTGCTAGATGAGGTCATGTTTTGTTTCCCTTGCTTAGGGCCATGGAGCTCTTTAAAAGACCACAAAAGCATAGTGCTTGTTGAACAAGTCTGTAGATGCCCAAAGCCTGAATAGTTACCACGTAGTTAAAGGAGACACAGTTCTTCAGCATGATTTGACTTAATTGCTACAGGCATGGTTGAAGTAACTGCAGCAGTCAGCCCGCAACCATGGGGCATGTTCTGCTTCCCGTTGCCTGTTCATTGAGTTCATCAATTTGAGTAATCACAGCTCAACCCAACTGCCAAATGCCAATCCGCACCATACTGCAAGCAACCTGGATAATGGTATCAATGTTTTAAGGGCTGCTAACAAGTTACTGAGTTCTGTGGGAAACTGGTGTTTAATTAACGTATTTCAGTGTTTGACTTGACAGACTGATTACAAAAAGCAAAGCATGAAATCTGTGATGACATTTATCCGTAATAAATTCCCATTATTTTTCTTCATGTGCTATTGGCTTGGATTATTTGCTCTCATTGCATTATTACCTATTGCAAAGCAGCCAGAACATTAACACAGCTTACAGTCAATTCCATACACCCTCTTCACTTGCTGTACTCAGCAGCGGCCATATCGACTCCACAAAAGCTGTTTAGCTGGCTAGGGTTATTCCCGTAACCATTGGCACTATTCTATGTCCATAAGCCTCTAATTGCTGCTTATAGTTTACAGCTTGCTGGTATTGAGGTCTACGTGAGCGCTAGGAAAGTAAGGATTTCACATTTATTAAGAAGTGACATTCAACCCTATGAAATATATCTTTCACAGCTGCAGAAAAAAAAAATTACATGCCATCAAATTCCATCATCTGCTAGCTCCTGTGCTAGATGAGGCCTCAGTAAAGGGATCAGTCGGCCCCCACCTTCGTCCATGTGGCGCACCTGTAAGATGCAGCTTTATTCAGTGCTTACATTTTTCTCACCAGGGTGTGATTAAATATCGACTGCAGTTAGTGATTTTATTTCCACAGACACCTTTAATGGGTTGTGTTCCAGAACAGCTGAAGCCTTACTTGTGGGCATGAATCAGAGGTACCTCAGCTACATGTGAATAACATACTGCAGGCTAGTGTCTCATCATCTTTGGATGAAATATAAATCACAAGTGATTCATATTTATGCACGTCTTCAAACAACTGTAGCTCACCCAAACCGAAACTAGCTTTCACACCTCCCTAGTGAAGAAAGTGCCATCTTTCAGTCTCTTTTTTTTCCTCTCTGATGCAATTGATCAAATGAAAGATAAGTTGAAAGAGAACATTCTTCTATTACTGGAAAATGCTTTCGTTGGTTTTGCTGAAATTTTCACAGAAACACACATTTTTGTGAAGGAGGCATTCAGAATTTCCACTGGAGTTTAAAACATGATGGTAGAAAGCAATGTTTAAGGAATCTTAATAATAATTGTTTATAAGAGCAGTTATTAGCTAAACATTCGAGTAGCATTCTCCTGCTCTACTTTTCTTCCCATTCTTTCTATAGAACAGCCACAGGCTTACTACAACCTGTCAAGACTGTTTGAAACCGACTTTTCTAGTCAGTTCTATTTCTTGGTCTGTGACCTGAATTAATTGGATTCATAAAAAATCTAGGATAAATTAGTGACTCTAAACATTCCCTGCAAAATATATCAAAATAAATGTGCAGTGACATAGAAGAAGGGCTTTTGAATAATTTTATGGGTTTCCAAAAACACTAGGAGAAGACAAACTAAGCTCAAAATAACAGAAAAACAAAAAGAAACCCCTTTATTTTCCCTTCTCTCTTAAAATTTATTTAATTACACAGAAATACTCAAATCACTATGAGCTTCTGGGAACTGGAGCCTTGGGTTAAACATGCAACCACAGAGGGAATTAATACCCTCATGAGAACTGGCACTTGCAATGAACAGTGAATGACCAACAGCAAAAATCAGTTATCCGGACTGTTGAGGCCACACAGAAGTGCTTCCCAGCTGGCACTGCTTCTTAATGACAAGATGACATGTAATGTCTCGTTTGGCAAATGCAACAGTACTTCTCTCTGCTGCTGTTTTCCAGAAAAGAGAAGAGGCTGCTACTGCAAACCAGTAATAAAGTTATGCTACAGTGGAAGTTCTTCACACAAGGTTCCCCACAGAGAGTTACAGCCCTCAATTTATTTATACTGTCCAGCAAACAGTCTGTTGCAAGGAACAGATAGTGAGGATCAACTTCAGGAATATAAGCATAAGAGAAATATAAGTTTCCCTTTAGCATAAATTAAGACTATCTTTCAGGGACAAACACGTAAAACCAAATAACCATGTTACCAAGAGGAACTGTATGCAAATTCAAAGACTGTGAAATGACGAAAGTGAGGACCACCCGCCAGAACCCCACTCCCTTAAGATGAGAGATCTGAGAAGATTCTCCTGGCCCACAGTGAGTAGTCCTTTGCTACAACAGGTGACTATACTTACCAACCAAGCTACCTCCATCTGAAAAATCAGTAGGTTATTATTCTGCCTTGCTGTCCTGGTTTTGGCTGGGACAGAGTTAACTTTCTTCACAGTAGCTAGTATGAGGCTGTGTTTTGGATTTGTGCTGAGAAGAAGGCTGATACCATACTGATGTTTATAGCTGCTGCCAGAACACTGAAGGACTTTTCAGCTTCTCTGCTGTGCCAGTGTCTGCAGCTGCAGGAGGAGCTAGGAGGGAGCACAGCCCCAATTACTAGCCTGGGATCCACCCTTAGGTTTAGGATTGAGACCCAAATTGGCCAATAGTCTATTCCATAACACGCACATCATGCCCAGTATATTGATGAGGCTCTGTCCAGAAGTTCACACTCTCTTTCTGGGTCGTTTCTCTCACTCTCTCGGTTGGCTCTTGGTCTCTTGGACTCTTGGTCTCTTTTCTTCTCTGAGATTGCAGTTTTGGGACTCTCTCTGCTCTGGAATCATTAGCTGAGAATGGGCTGAGCCTTGATCATCTGGTGATGAGCAGATGCACTGCGTATAACTCGTGTATATCTGTATATTTGTATGTATTACTATTATTATTATGAATTTCAGTTTTGTTGCAGTTTAGTTATTAAATCATTCTTACCTCAACTCATCAGTCTTTTTTCCCTTCACCCCGTTAATTCTCTACTCCATTCCCCAGAAGAGGGGAAGGTGAGCTAGCAGCTGTGTGGTACTTGTTGCCAGCCAGGTCAAACCACGACATTCACTCAAACCAGGATCACATCCTCCTAGTAAGCTATATATTAACCTCTAGACTATGTGTTTTCACAGACAGTGTATTCTCATATTTCCCATGTCAGCATCTTTTTGCTTTAATACCTATCTTCCCTCACTTGGCTTCAACAGCTATTTCTCCCTTGACAAAGCAGTAGCACCTCTCTACCTGATAACGCTAAAAATGCCATCTTCCTTTATTTCTAAAGCATGACAAACCTAACACCCCATTCCAGCCCCAGTGGCACCTCTTCCAGCTGGAAGTATTTTCTCTCAGGGGGAGACAGAGGGTTGGAGAGCAGGGAGTAGGGGAGAACACACATTCCAGAAAAAGATCTCAGAATTTTGGAAAGCTAATTTTCCATAACTTTACAGGAAAAATACCTTCTCCGACCAATACATCCATATCTCTTGGCTTACACTCCTAACTGTTACTCCTTACCTGGTTTATACTCCATTTTTTCTAGTAGTCAGAAAAAACGGCTTACTAAACCAGGGAGAGGTTTAATGCTTGAAAGTCCATGTGTAATGCTTGACCAAGATTTCCTGTATCACCTTTTCACCAGTAACCAGTCACCAGCATAAACTGAAACCACAAACAGGAGACAGCAACAATTTTTCAGTGCGCTTTCTTTAGAAAAAATGTTAAGTATAGGAGTTTCAGTATCACTTCTGAGTAACTACTTAAGATTTAGCATAATGTATGGTGGGAATTTCATTTTAATAAGACATAGAAATACTGATTTTTATTAGGGAGATAGAAGTATGAATGAAAAACGATGTATAAGCTTTTCTAGTGTGTATGTATTGGGTTAATCTAAACATTTTTCCATCATAAAATCTTTTGGAACCGATTCCCCACAGAGCAAGACAGTTTTACTTTTACTTTTTTAGTAATTTGTTCCAAGCTGCTACCTTAAGTGAAACTTATTCAACTATAAACAGACCATTTTAAATATGATTATCTCAATTGCTTTATCTTTACTGAAGTTCACAGACTGCATTGAATATACAGACATCAATAATACAACTCATTAAATAATTTTATTTCTTATTTTCATATTTTTTTGAAAGGAGAATTATTTTGTAATTTTTTTCAGGACTGAATGTAATTTCCTAATACCTCCACAAACAGTGTAAGCATCACCTAATTGGAAAACAAGGTTTTTCCCACTCAAAAAAATAAATATGTAACAGACACAAACAGGGTTCTGTCAATAATTTAATAGGAATGTAATTATACATTGGCATTAATATTCTGCTAATACTTTATTATATAGGGCCCAACTTAGTTTCTACAGCTTATTTTCCACTTATTAGGGGTCTTCCCAAGCACAGATTCAAAGTCTTCAAGACCCATTTCCAGGAATATGCTAGGATTGAAAAAGTACATTTATCAAAAAATAATGTTACAGTAAAACATGGGTTTTAATTCTGAAACAGCATATTGCAGAGTATTGTTAACTAGTTCTGCCCAAAGTAACAAAGCACCAGCTTTCAAATGACTACGCCTGAACGCAGAAGCATGTGAAAGAATCCTACCTAACCGAGGCCTGCTTTTAATAGCACTAACAGCATGCAGCTTCCAGATACTATATTTTTTTAACTTCACTGACATCCCACATATTACAGCTTACTGAAAGAAAACTGAAAATTGCTTGAACTGTTGACACAAGCACACAGTTTATGACCTTTTTTCTCAAGGACTGTTACCATGTGACACAGCTTTTGGAAGTTTGGTCATCACTTTAGCTCAGACAGCAAAAATCCACTGCTGGTTACAGCCATACAGCTGTTTAGAAGGAGGCGTTTGTGGCTCTTGCAGAGGCGCTACCTTGCATTGGGTATAGACATTATCATTTCAGAGGCCAGGTTCTCTGACCCCTGAAGGGCTGCAACAGGACGAAAAAAGTCCAGTGAGTAAAAGGAACCCAAGTGAAGCCTGATTGAGTTTCCAGCTGTACTATAATGAATAACCAGAGCAGAACTTTGCCTTCAGGTCACGGAGACCTCACCTTTGCAGAAGAAAAGCAGGCTCCATTTAAACACAAGAACATGCATCAAGGTCTGATTCAGAGCCTTTGAAGCAATTATGAGGCTCTGCTGAACTCTGTATGAGTTAAACCATTAACAAATATGCTAGAATCAGCACTTCCTAAACATACTTCACTGATTACCTTTTTGGTTCCAGGCCAAGTTAAAGAGCTGGGTTATGATCTGAATTAAAGCTTAACTGACCTTTGAAACAAGTGAAATTTAACTGTCTTGAATAAGATACGCTGGCCTGCTCATATTGCTGTCTCCTCATATGGCATCTGCAGGACATCTTCAGTCTCTGGGGTATGCAGGCTCTCTCTGGAAGTCCAGGTTTCAATTAAGAAAGTGTAACATTTTTAATAATCCATCAACAAAAGACGTAGGAGGGCTACAATAACTGAGGCAACAGCAAGAGAATCTCAAAATGGCATAGATCAGCTTACTAGAGGCAGTTACATCAAAGAACCTCTCCAGAAGTGTATTCAAGACATCCAGGTGATTGTTTCCTCTAAGCACACATTATACACATTTACGCACAAATATGCCTGTGTATGCAGTACTGAGGTGCGTATATGAATATATGTACGTAAGTATCCCCTTAAGAGGATAATTAGTGTTTTCATGTTGATTTTTGTAGCAGAACATAAGGAAAGGCAGATGTGAATCTGGAGACTCTCTTCCCTTACAGCTCTTTTCCGCTTTCTCTTCTCTACCGCTTCTCTTAACTGTGCATTTTTATATTTTTGGCAAACAGATAACCTAGAAGTCATCAGACCTGCTTTCAGTCTCATTTAATCAAAATTAAGGTCTACAGAACAGCATCAATACACAACAAAAACAGTAACACCTTTTGCTAACATAACAAAGCTGGGAGTTTTTTTGTAAGGGTTTATTTTGTTAAAGAAACAAAAGATACTTCACCTTAAGCATTCCCTCCCTCCCCTCGAAATAAGACAGACCAAAACAAAGGTAGGTAAACAACCTATGTTAACCACAGTTACTGGTGGATATCTTTTAAGACAGTCAGGCACACTTCTAACTTGAATAAATTCGCACTCACTAGAGAATTTCAGCACAGGGTTGTAATGCTGTTCAGCTTAATGCAAGTCCATTCAGTCAATTACTCTTCTTTGCAAGCTGGTTTTGTTTATTGGGGTGCTCTATATTTAAATATACATAGGATCTGGGGTACCTGTGAAGTGAATCCAATTTATGGTAGTACTCACTAAGAGAATACAAATATCTAAGTATCTTCTGCCCATAAGAGATTGACACTACTGATACAAATATAAAGAAATGCATGTTTGTTAACAACCTTCCAGTGGATACTTTTGCCTACAAAAATGAGTTTTGCAGTTGCTCCTCTTTTTTTTTTTTTACAGACCCAGCAATAAAGCAATTACAACTTTATCCCAATTTTATAACCATACACCTAAAGAACATTTTGTTGCACTTCACTAATCATGGTATAATTCCTCTCAATTAAAGGGCTTCTTTCAATACTAATGACATTAGAAATGAAAGAGAATTATAATTTCACCATAAATTATTCAAAGTACTAAATGCAAATGGCTTTATTAACACTAGACTAGCATGGAGAATGAATAAAAGATTATGCATGGAAAAACAAATATTCCACAGTTTCCCTAATCTCTAAACTCTGAGTTTAAAATCACAACTCTGCCATGGCACCAGCTACTGTGTTCTGCCTCAAGAAAGCAGAGAAAACATTATGCACTTGAAAATCAAGGTCTTCCCCATAAAATGTATGGTCTTGATGTATTTGAATAAATGACAAGACCAGACACAAAATTCATACAACATATCTTACTCAGTTTGTGACACAAGATACTTGAAAATCCTGTCTAGATAAAACCACCCATAGCATACTCTGCCTCCAGAACTGACTACAGGATTGGATCCTGAGCATGAGTACCCATTTCATATATGGAGTCTTTGTAACTACCAGAAACACACTGAAGTCATGCAGTTGCTGGAGCTCCCTACCTGTGCTAAAGCCTGGTCCTTTTTTATAGAACACTTCTACCGATGCTGCAGAAACCAGAGATTGCTGACCACACCTGTTCCTTACATGGGCAAGGGATGTCAGGTGGCAAGAAGAGTTATGTAAGCTGAGAAATTCAGGAATTGATTCTGTAACACGAAGCGAGGGTGGCGAGGAATTTTAAGTGGCAAAGAATGATCAAACTAAAACAAACAGTATTATCATAAACGGAAAAGTAATAATAATTTGTTAATATTTCAGAGCTAATTTCTGCGCTGTTAATTTTCAAATACTTCCTCAGACCTTCTAGTCTAAAACTATAACTAGAAGTAACATGACAGAATACTACTGACTTTCTGTAATGAGCTGTTATTATATCCTGAAAATTTCTACTTTTTGTTGATTTTCTGCTCATGAGTGTAATATTACCATATTCTCCCAAAACAAGTATGCTTAAGGCAACAATAGTATGTTTGTTTCTTATCACTTGCATTTTAAAACTACTTACTTTTCATTAAGGTGAAATTCACTTGTAATTCCTGTTTATTTTTAGCAAAACTGCAGGAATATTTTTTGCTAAAAGGATCACCCAGGAGATGTAAAAATGAAACACCTAAAAATATCAAAACCGCCTTCTAAAATAGTTAGTAAAGGTTCCCAGTGAAGCACAGAAAGGCCAAGATATGGGTGAGGAATTTGGAAAATGAAAGGGAAAAGATTATAACTCTAAGCAAAGGAAGCACAAAATCAAATTGTTTAAATAAAAACATAAATTTTAAAATTAGTCGATTAGGGTACCCTCATTTGTGTCCGTAGTTACAGTTACCTCACAAGGTCCCGATTTTCAAAGAATTGTAAGATGACATCCACTGTAAATCTGGTTCAGCCAGATGTCTCAATTTGCCCCACCATCTTTCAACTTAGAGTATCCAAAATTCAAGCAATTAAGGGGAAAAAAAATCTTGGTCAAAATATTCTGACACTATGACAATTCAAAGAATGCATCTAACCCAGTGCATATAACAACTGGTTCTACGTGTTTCATTCCAGATCCACCTACTCCTAAAAACTGCTCTCCAGAGTTGTGCCATAAATACCAGAAGTGGAATGATCCCTATCATGTCACGTAGTCACCACCATAACGCAATTAATGGCTCCCCAGTAGTCAGCCTAGAAAGAACCCAGGCTGCACAGAACATCACGCAGTTTTCACGTCAGATAACTACTTTGAGGAAGCTTGTTTCCAGGAGGACAGCAAGCATTCCTCATTATTTTGTATAAACACCAAACAGGTGGTACTTTGCCTCCACAGAAAGTCAGGATAAAGTGAACCTTATGAGATCAGTTGTTGTACAGTGTAAAAAAACCTGAATTTTTTTTCTTCCTACACGAGCAAAGTACAGGCTTCCCTTCTCCAACTTCTGCTGACAGAGGGATACAAGAAGAGCATTAAGTACAAATTTTTTCCCCATGCCCACCCCATGCTCTTTTCCACTCTACCCCACTTCCAACTTGAAAAACTTTTTTTCCTTCTGCTAGGAAAGACAGTTTGTGTTCTCATCACAGTGAGACTAAAATTCCTGGATTTATATATACCCACCCATTTATTTATACTTATTTATGTTTATATTTTTATATACTGTTCAGTAGAAAGACAATAAGAAACAATCAGTTTTGACAGGAATAGGTTCTTCCATATATTACCTTTTTCTCTAATGTTTCATTTTTTCTCATATCATATTCCTGTCTACAAGTTGGGAACCCCAACTAACCTATATCCAGAAACTACATACATTAGACTAGACTGCTGCTTGCTGTTTTCTTCTGAGTCATTCCACAAGGAATACATAGTGCAGTGAATAGATTCAATGCATGCAATACTGTCCATAACTCATTTCCATTAAGAGCCTAAACAGTAAAGTTTCTCCTCTGGATTCAGCTATTTCTGTTCTCAAACTACAGGGAAATTAAATCTACAGGAAAAAAAAAAAAAAAAGGCACAGTAACTAGAAAGACCACAAGTCATGTAGATAGATTATTAAAAAAAATGAAATATAAAAACTAATCTCTTGTCCTAAAGGAAAAAACAAGAGAGCTCCTTTCCATGCCCCACCCCTAATATCTAGAAGCTTTTTATAACTATATTATAAATATCAATTTTACTAATTTGATAAATTCTCATGCTGTTTCAATACAACCCATACACGAAGTCAGATAATTTTTAAAGACACAATAAGTCCTATGACCATAAAGTTCAGGAGGCATTAGAAGAAGTGGGATCTAAACAAAGGTAGGTTTTCCCCCTAACTTCCTAATACTCACTCATTATAAATAGTTTTAGATGTAACATTAAAATACAAAAACTGAAGGAGATTATTGTAATTTAACTGCTATTTGATTAGTTTAGTATGCAATCACATTTCTACCACTAGAATGGACAGAAACAGAAGCAGAAGTCACTGATATTAGAGGGTGGATGTACTCACAACGTATCTAACATTCAGATTTGAAGATCTGATCAGACACTTTTGGAAACATGACAGCTGTCATGAGATTATTTGGTACTGTTTCCCTCACTTCAGTGGCAGTGAAGTTTATCCAGGAAGCGCTGCAGTGTAATCCTCATGACACTTTACAAGTACACCTATCCTTCTCTGTACTTGCAGACATGGAAGAAAAACTGATTAAAGTTCTGTTGGTAACAGCCATTTAATCTCTCAGGAGCTGTCACACTCAGTGATGCAAAGCTCGGAGAATCGGACGAATGCCTCCAAACAAGCGTTACACACTGTGAACTCTGCAACAGTCCACACATTCAAAGGAACACAGGTTTTCATATTTTTTTTTTAATGGGTAGATTCAGCTCCCATGAGCTAAAAAGCTGGCTTTGCCTTTCATTAGAGCTAAGCAGAATAAAAATATTCCAGTGAAAGCAGGTTTTTTTTTAAATTTGACATTTGGGGGACAGGGAGGGAAAGATTTCTCCCAACCCTTGAAAAACACCAGATGGAAAGGAAACTCAGTAAAAAAATGAAACTCACTAGGATTTATACTTTTTCATCATTCATGAAGTACTCAACCTCACACTACTACAAGCTTCCAAGGATGAGATGAGTTATATGAGGTAGAAATTGATGGCTTTGCCCCTCAGAGAGAACTTCACTGGACTAGACCCACCCCTTGGGCAAGCTGATATTGAAAAACAGTGGGTGGAGGAGGGAGAGTTTGTTTTTATACAGCCCACATCTCAAGGAGAGTTCCTATAGCACCACAGGAAGGCTTCATCTTCTGTTCCCAAATCTCTCCTAGCACAGCAGATGAATCCAGGGCCATGGTGGTCCACACTATAAGGCAGTCCTGGTTCCATGGCCTGGCAGCACAGTGATGCTTTCTGTGCTCTGCAGATGAGCTTCACCGAGCCTGAACATAAGGCAGCTCCTAACAAAATCATTGCTTCCTTCCTCACTCCCAGAAGTCTGATTCTATCCAAGCAGTATTTTATCACCCAACGATCACTTTAAATTCTGTTTTCCAACCAAAAAAATGCTACGCCCCTAATGAAATACAATATGGAAAGTTTAAAACTAATCTTTTTAGTTATAAATGACCTGTGAAAGTTACTATTGAAATGGCTATTTGTGGTATGAAAAGGAATATTAAAGAAGCTTACTTTTTGTCCGCAGACATCTGTTCCCTTTCCCTCTTACTCGCATCCATCCTCTTCCTTCAGCTCAGTGCTTTACAGACACTGAGAGGCTTTAAAGAATGCAACTGAAGTGGGAACCACCACTCACGATCACCCCTTCTCAAAGAAAATATTTCACAGTATCAAATCCTAAATTGATGTTATGAACTGAAAAAAACCCAAAACTGTCATAGTTTTTTTTCCTTCCTTCCTGAACATTAACTGGACAGTTAACAATCGTTAAAGCAGAGAACTTAGTTACATTAATGGAAAAAACCTGTCATAGACATATGCCTTGGTCAAATCAGAAATAGTTGTAAACAACAGAATTGAAAGGTGTTTGTGAGTCCCATTCACGTGGGCTGCAATGTCCCAGGAAACAAGGAAAGTCAGCTGTAGTGCAGTTCAGATGTGGTGTTCTCTTTATTTTCTTATTTTATCTTCAAAATACACCTTTGCAGTCATCCCTTAAAGGTTATTTTTGCATTTTTAATGTCTCTTGCATATAATGTCATGTTACACAAAATACATCTTATATAGTTTTTAGTTTCTTTCTTATGTACTGCGAGTCTTCTAATTAACTTCTAATGAATTTAAATGGCGTATCTTTTTCTTCATTTGTAGTTGTACTAAATTACATTATGTTCAGAAGGGCAACCAGTCATCCTGCACCTGTATTATCAAGTTGTCTCAGCAACATTGTACCTGTTGCTAAACATCTATGCTAAGGTGATAAGAAAATTACTGTTATCCTACTGCTCTACTTCATGACCACCTTCCACAAAAAGTTACTTCTCAGACATTCACCTTCTTAAGGGAAAGCATTTAAAAGCTGTTATTCATCAATCAAATATTTCATTTGTTTGTGAACACTAGCTCTATGATCAAGTAACAACAGTGGAGTGCAATAATCCACATACAGTTTGGTCTGAACATGAATTCAGTTTCCCAGCTACGCAATACCAGAGAGTCGGGGGGGGGGCGGGGAGAAGTAACACATCTCCATCTGGCAAAGGCTCCTTTTTCATGAAGTCTTTAATTTTACTCCATTCAGTCCATCAGGTAGGCAGTTCTTGCTAGTTAACCACTTTTCTTTACCTGCTTTCACCCAATCTCATGAGAAGGCGACATGCATTATCAAAGCAAATTGTCCATCACAACTGAGATAAAGACAGGGTACTAAGAGGAGCCTCCCATACTGCTCCCTGGGCTTACTCACTCCTAAATTGATTAAATCTGCAATGCATATTTTCCTAGCATGCGATGAATCAAAGACGATGACAGATT
Organism: Pterocles gutturalis; assembly: GCF_000699245.1. Lineage (NCBI taxonomy): Eukaryota > Metazoa > Chordata > Aves > Pterocliformes > Pteroclidae > Pterocles > Pterocles gutturalis. The sequence goes on from NW_010138938.1 coordinate 14,619, forward strand.
TTTAAAAAGTTGCTTACTGACAGAACAGCTGAGTAACATTTTGTTTTGTGACAATTCTAATTGTTTGCACTAAAAGAAATGACAGGCAGATATACAAATAATAAAAATGTGACTCCCAGTCAAATGCTTTGTAAGTTACATTCCTTAATAAGTTACTTGGGAAATGAATGGCACAGCAGATGAACTGTGTTTTACTCAACATTAATACATCAACTTTTTTTTTTTTTTTAAAGAAAGGCAACATATGTTTGTACCCATTACTGATACTATCAGTTCCAAATTACTGAATTAGGACAATTTTAATGCTCTGTATGGCATGAACACAAAAATGTGGAAAATCCTGGTCTTCAATTTCTTCCTCAGGAGAAAATTACAGGACAAACTTTCTGATGACCGTGTAACTTTACCTGACCTGTTTATAAGTTTGGAAAGGGGTAAGAACAGTGACATTTGGTGTTTAATTGTGCATTAATGAAACTAATTCACACAACATTAATTTAATTAATGAATATTTGTTCAAATGAGTTTCCTGTCATACTTCCAAATTTTAATTTAGGACATTATTCTGCACATGGCCAGAAGAGGTAAGCTTAGTGGTGTAATCATCCTTTCCCAGCTAACCAAGTCACCAAAAGATCACATCCTTGCATATCTCTCCTTTTAAGAAGACTGTAAGCGACAAAATCCTGTCCAGCCTCAGCCTCCTTTTTAAAGCATTTTAGATCCTGTTGCTTCAGGTACTAATCTGAATGAGCACAGAAACCACATCTTTTTTACTTCTCTTGTAAAAGCCATATTCCCCTGGCTGTTACAAGAAAGGGAGTGAGTCGGTACAACCCTGAAAGCAAGAAGGTTGAAATAAAGTAGCACGGACAGAAAGATTCTCTCCCAAAGATCCGCCTTCCAATTTTATTTGCATATTTCACATACCAGAAAAGCAACTTAACATTTTCCTGCATGACACGCTCACACCATCACATCCCCATCACAGGCACCTCGCAGGCCATCGCTTCTCTCCAATAGGACAGAAGGTGAAGGGGCAAAGAGCATCACCGCACAGGATCTACCTGGGATGCCAGGAATACTGCCAGGAGCATAATGACTTGCCTCATTAGCAATGAAACTACTGAAGTGTGACTTTTACTGCTTTGTGGCCTGTCTTTATACCCACATCTCCACAACTCTGGCATCCATTTCCCACACCTTCAGCTCTTGACACCACTTTTTCCACAATACCTCCAGAGACCACACCTCTACCTCCTAACAAATGTGACAGGAACCAGCCTCTGACCTGAATTGTTTGTGTGCAGATCAGTATCCAGACATGGTAACACTACCAGCATTATTAACTTAGGATGAAAAAAAAAAAAAAAAATATAGCAACCCCAAGTTGACATCTTCATAATGTTTTTTATTTCCATTTTTAAGTTTCTGAGTTCAGTGAGGTAAAAAGATATTTAATAAAAAACCACCTTACAAGTATTTCAGTGTCATATAAAAGAAAACATCTGCACTGAATATTCCTGTGGCCTGGGCCAAGACAAGCCTGAGACATTTGAGAACTCAGCATCCTACTTCCTATACATCATCTCCAAGTTAAGCATCCGACTAGCCTCCTGTTCTGCAAATATATTGTGCTGTCTACCCATATATCAACCTCTCATATCAGTGCTTTTTACTGTGCAGCACTCTGCAGTACGGTCTTCCTGAACTCAGTGACGGTCTTCTCACACCCAAGTGACGTCTCTGCAGCATCTCTCTGATACCAAGTATGTGATGGATCAAGCTGATCAACAAAAACTGACCTCTCACCTCTCCGTTTGTCTTTTTGTCCTTAGACTGTCCTTGCCCTTGAATTCTGGTGAGCAGCTCAGATACGGGAATTGCTACCATAACATACAATGGAAATTTCAAAAGCTTTTCATGCCAGCTTCTGATGTTGCAGGGGAAATTCCAGTATAAGTGCAGGGACACCAGAAGCAGATCACATCTCTCAGAAAACTTGCATACACTCTTTAATTAATAAAATTACATTTCATATTAAAAAAAACCACAAACCAAATCAGATATACATCGTATGGACATATACAGAAATATGCTGGGAATAAATTAATACATATCTCACATATAGCAACATCATAATGGCAGAGGAGGACAAACAGTGGAGTCTAAGAGGAAGCAAAGGCAACGGAAGGAACAAAGCACAACTGAGGTGGGATTTGGTAGGAACAAGAGTTTGGTACATTTCCAATTTTAGAGTAAGACATAAGAAAGCATCTTGTGTTTTTTTTTTTAAATAAAACATCTGCCTGTTTCAATACTTTCATATACTAATTGTGCAGACATTAATTTTAGAGATAACGTATCTTTTAATTAAAAGTGCAATTTTTTTTTTTAAATGGGTGGCTGATACCCTGCAGCATCTATGGAGTTCCATGAAGTAACTTTCCAAATCTGATTTTATTTAATCTGTACATGTTAATTTTAAAAAATCTAATGCCTATATACTATTATTTCCTGTTGTAAAGAATCTAGTCCCAACAGATCTACTACTTATTTCTAAAATATATCTGAAAATTCTGAGTTCATGTCAAATTTATCAGGTTTGTAGGGTTTGGTACTTTGCTTTTTGCCCAACATTTCTGTATTCCAGACAGAGTTTTAAATGCTTTGTACTATGTGGTGTAGGTGATTACAGAGCCAGTGTAACCGTGCAGTGAACATGTTTATATGGGTATTACAGCACCAAATCTGAAGTTAAAACCAAATTATGCATATACTATTCATACACATATATACGTTATACCCTGAGTAGTACAGTTCAAGAAGAAGACATGACCTGTATATTCGAAGGAATTTTTTCCTCTCTTAAGTAACTAAAACTTTATTCAGTGCTGAAATATTATGACAATATCATTGACTACTCTTCACTATAAGCTATGTTGATCATGAAGAGCAAAAGATCACACAGCTCCAGGTGATCAATTCAAAGATCAGTCCTGCACAGAGCAGACCACCAATAGCCTTCTGAACCCTGATAGGCAAGACAAGAAATTCCTTAACTGTACCTTTTACAAACTAATACAGTGTTGCTGTTACTTTGCTTGGTACCAAATACACTTCATGTTCTCCACACGCTTCCTCTTTGATATCAATTCTTTAGATAACAGCCCATTTAGGTAACTAATGCTGACTTGAAGTTGACAGGAAGCATTAAGGCTTTACATGAGCATATATATTGCTTTTTACTAAATAATTGTCATGTAGTTGTGCAGTTACACTTCCCATACCACAGCTTCTTTTCGCGGTACCTTCTCCACCCACTAACTGGATCTTCCCAGATGTCTTCTAGCATTTCAAACTGTCCACTGGCAGCCTCCTTCAATAAATACTATTTCTTTTGCTTGCTTTTTCTCCCCAAATTAAAAAAAAAAAAAAAAAAAAAAAGTGTTGCACAAAATCAAATCACATTGCTACAGATGGGCTACACAGGACAGGAGCAGGTTACCAGCCAGAGATCTCACAGTTGCTGAGAAGAGATTGAACAAGCCTTGCACAATGGTAGGAAAAGGAGCTCTCAGTTTTAGACACCAAAACAAGGTTTGGAAGATTTCCTCTCTGTTCAGGATGAGCTAGAGACCATGTAACTCAGTGAGACTGGGTCTCCAGCACAATTAGCAGCTCATCTAGCTACCCAGAATCTTCCAACAAAACAACAAAAGCAGCCTCATCCTTCCCCTACACACTGCTTTTGCTGCCTTTGGGTAGGGGAGGTAAACACTGGATTAATGTTAACATTTGCCAACCTCAACACATGGGTGAAATAACCTCACCTTTCCGGGAGACGCTGTCTCTCCCAGGACTGTAGCTGCCTAGCTTAATTCTGCCCAGCAATGGGTGGGTAGGCTTCAGGGAACTCACAATTAAGCATTGCATCTGACCATACAATGGCACATGCCATGCTTCTGGTCCAGCACAGAACTCAGACAACAATGAATCAAAATAAACTAATCCCTCATTATAAAACCAGTTTTTTTTTTAAACGGGATGATGAGACTTGCATATTGCTAACTTGTTCAAAGAACAATATTGCTCAAAGAAGCTAAGTGTAAAAGGTTTTGCTCAACAAACACAGTCCCTTAGTCTTCACCAATAAAAAGAAAATAGAGATTAAAAATACCAGATTCATCCACAGGTAAAAATTACTAATAATTAGGAAATCAGTAGAAAGTAATATAAACACAAGCAGAAGACAGCTACCAGATCAAACAGAATGGTCTCAAAAAAAAAAAAAAAAAAAAAAAGTCTGTAGATGTAAGAAAAACAAAACACTAATTACTTTAGGATACAAAAATTATTCCAAATAATTATATATTACAAAAAAAAAAAAAAAAGAAGAAGAAAAAACCTCAGATGCAAGGCTGGTAGAATTTCTGGTTTGACAAGGCAAGCAAACTGTCACAGCAGTAGCGAAACTGAGGTCATGCCTACACTTGCAATCAAGAGGTGAGCACAACTCTTCAGGTTCACAGTTCACTCATCTTCACAAGTTCAATAAAATGTGAGCATCAGCTACCTATCAACAAAATTACTCTGAGCTGACACACCAGAATGCATTTCCAACTTCTGAAATTCAGCCAAAACACCAGATTACCCTAAATGTGACAAAACAGATAGGCTTTTCCGCTCTCAGAGGACAGAGCTGACCTTTCCTAACTAAGCCACTGAAGACTAACTGAAGCGCACAGAGAATATCTGCTTTTCAGGTTCTCCTACTTTCTGGAAAAGTCTCAGTGCAAATAAGTAGAAGTCTTAATTTTGTGTAAGGTCAGATCCAGTACCCAGCTATTCCTTAACTGAGCAACAGAACAAGCTCTCATACAGGTGACCAGTTCATTGGACATCATGTGAGTTGCAAAGAAACAAAGGCCAGTTCTGTTACTCAAAGCTTAGTTTGCCTTTCTTTTTTGTTTAAGAGGCAAACTACACTGTTTTTGTTTGTTGTATGTAATCACACATATCACAAATGTTCATACTAATAAGGTACGATGATTCATCACGACAATTGTTGAAGTATGGGGCAGTGGCCTATTTGACATTAAATGTGACAACGCATCTTACCTCTGTTAAAGACTATCTTCAAGTAGTCAGCAGCCCTTAAATAATACATGATTGCTAATACGTGCTGGCTTTTATTTGGGGGATGGGTATCCACTGCTTATCACTCTTGGAAAGCTCTCCCTGAAATGGACAGAGCTATCTTAGGGGAGAATACTGGCACACAACTGAAACTGGAAAGGTATTTTGGGACTGACTGCAGCATTGCAAATCACATGTCAGCGTTTTTCTTTTTTTTAAAACCATGATACAAACTGAAGCTAATATTTTCTTTGCTATGATAAACATCACAGAAGTATATTCATCCCCATTACTTAACAACAGAACCTATAAACTCCCGCTGATTTCTTTATCCATTTCTAAAGTGTAATTTACAATCCTACACTCCAGATAAGGGTACATTGCTCACAAGATTAAAGTCAAGGTCACATATTGTGCATATGCTGCTGCCTGTGAAACAGGGAGCCATTTCACAGACCACATATATTTTTAGAAGGGGCTGCTCCAGCAATCAGCTAACAGCCCTTGAATTGCAAAAGTGACGATAAACCTTGGCTTAAAAGGTAAAATCTAAGACTTCTGTGACAAAACAGAAAGATCCCTGCTGATTCAAGGAAGTAAAGTACTTCCTTTTATCCCTTCACAAAACCTGAAGGGTAAATCCCCAGCACACTCTGTACAAGCCTAACTTTCCTTCTGATGGAGCCAAAAGTGAAACTCCCACAGGCTTTGTTGGGACCACAGGTAGACCACCTCTGAAAAATCCTGTTTTTTTATTATATCTGGTAGCCAGCGTTCCCTATACACATCTGTTGTACCTTCTTCTCAACAGGCACTTGTGCAACTGTTCATGCTAGAGCTAAAACAGAACCATTAGCACCATGCAAGCAAAGGTTTATAATACAGAATAGGTTTCTGCCTTCCCCAGTGAGCACCATTTACACAAGACTTCCTTAGCTGATGCCACCAAATACCAGCAATCAGGAAGAAGTTAATATATTGACAGGTAATAATTATTATTATCATATGCTGCTCATGAGAAGATGACACTTTCAAAATTGAGCATTATGCTTAATTAATGGATATCTAGACAGGGACGCAAAAAAATCTGTTCACATAAAAAGTAAGCAGCAAAATCTGGATTTTTATCCACCTTTAATGATGGAAAGATCTTTGTGGCATGCCCCAAATAAACAGGCAGAGCAAGACATTACTGTTAAATACAAAAATATATAGCTCATTCTCTTTTGCCTAGTGGAACTACTTAAGATTGCTCTTTACTAGAAGGGATTAAACTGCAGCACCTTTGTGCAGTAGGCGGCACCCAGCAGAGATCAACCCCATGCACAGAAATAGGTTCCTTTGAATATCGGTGTTTGTACAGTCAGGACTTACCCATAAAGCTGACCCACGGCCACCAAATATGTAAAACTTCTACCTCATCTCGCAACCTGCACATTCTGGCAGGTCACTGAAAATGCTTAAGCAGCTAAATGCCTGAAAGCCCCACTAATTTCTTGTATGTCACTTGGAAAAGGCCTGTTTAGTTACAAGGGCAGAAGGAATTTTCAACCTAGGTCACCTTGCCAGAAACTACTATGTGATTTCTATTTTATACCCTGTATTTGGGTTTGCTTACCTTTTCAGGTAATATTTTAAATTATCTATCGTCCACGTCTTACTTTACTAGGTTGCATGAATGAAGTGTAATTCAGTAGCCTACATTAGCCAAAACATCTTCAAATGGAGGTAAACTCCCAATACTCTGCCTTTGCTGTGACCTCCATTTGGGAACCCAGACTGATCCACCAGACATCACTCATCAGCAGCTGTACTTTATTTCAACACTGGGGAGCCTCACGAAAAACGAGCCTGATTGTCAGAGGTGTTTTGAAGTCATCTGCTTAAATGATTAAACAATATTTTAGTTACAAAACACCAACTTCTCGGAATCTTGGCCTGAAATTAGGACAAGCAGTTTCTTGTTATCAAAGTTCCACTAACGCAACTGACTAACAGCAGACTGTGAAATTAACTTACCGAACCTCAGCTAAAGAAGTTCCTCAAGCTGCTGCTTGAAATTTTTTTCCACATCCCCCTAGAAGCAAAGCATAACTCCATTCTTTACTGCAAACACTCCTGTGTGAGAAAGACTGCTCTTGCATTCGATCACCAAAAATCAAAGAAATTACAAAAAAAAGGAGTAGGAACACAAAACTCCTAACAGAAAGAGTTGCCTAAATAATAGGTTCAGGACACCCAAACTGATGTTATTTACTCTGCTCTCTACTCTGTTTCTTCCCTAAGCATTCTGAAGTGCTAATATCAGGGGCATGGATACCTCTTTAAGCAAAATCAATTATTTTAGTATGCGTACCACGATTAGATTTGAAGTAACATGTGCAAGCAACGTTTAATGTCGGGGGCAGGAGGAGAAATCTACACAATCTGCAACAGTAGTTTACAAAGACCTGTCTCAAACCTTTCCCTAGAAGAGGCCCGTTCTACCTTTTTAATTTGCCCACCCTCCACCTCTCGCCCCGCATCCTGTTGCTGTTCCTCAATCCTGTTCCCGCGTTCGCTTGC
>NW_010138939.1:0-1972 GCF_000699245.1 Pterocles gutturalis
GGGGTCCCACAGGAGCGGCCATCCCACGTGCCACCGCTCGGCTCCTGCCAGACTCACCTCTCCCCGGCACACATGCGCTGCTGCTCACACCATCCTCCCTGTCCACCCGCTTTCCTCCTCCTCCACCAGCCTCCTTGTTCCGACAGCTGCTTCTTTCTGGTCCTGTGCGTTTCTTTTTTCTCTGTCTCCCTTGCTCGGTCCCTCTCTCAGGAAATTAAAGATAATCCTCCCTTTTTTTTTGCTGCCGGATTCCCTGTTTAACATTCACTGCGTGTGCTTGCACTGATTCAAAATGGGATTAGACTTTCTGTTGCTTTGATGTCAGTTGGGCTTTGCACTTAAGGCAGAGGGAGGAAAAGAAAATGTCTGTTAACAAACCTCTTGGGTTCTGCCCATCCACTTGCACCCCTCCTGGAACTGAAGGTCAGGGACATTGACCTGCAGAAACCACGTCCCCATCCAGGATTGACCCGGCAGGAATACACCAACTCACAACCCCAGCACCGCTGGACGTTATGCTCTGTAAACGCCCAGCTTCCACCCCGCCTCCGTTATCAGCCAGCCCCGTGGAGGCTGAACGGCTCGCGTCGGGAGGGAGGTGTCGTTCATCATCAGCAAACCACAACGCGTTGGCTGTCAGTGAACATCGCAGCCTCCAGCTGCTGCGCGGCAGGGAGCGCGTGGGCCACCGGCATCGCTTCAGCAGAGATCGGGGCCCGGGGCTCCCACTGGGAACACCCCAGCCGCTCCTTTTGAAGGGAGAAGCAGGTGCTGTGGAGTGGCTGAGGTGGAAATCCATACACCCTGCTCGCTGTGATGGGACACGTGCTACTGCACAGCCCAGGAGTCAGGCATTTCCCTCTGCTTCCTCCAGCCTGAGCTTCTCCCTTTGGAGAACAAGGACTTGGGGTTACTGTCACTGCCCAGCACCTCCAACACCTGTCCAAAGCAGACAAAGAACATTTTTCTCCTGCTGCCTGTGGCTGTCTGTCTTTGCCTCTGAGACACAGCTCCTCCAGCCCACAGTGCCCAAAGCAGCCCAGTTTGGAGCTGGGACCTGATCTCACACCAGACAAGAGCCTTTTACACAGGATCTGCAGACCGGCGAGCAGGGCTGGGATCTGACTGTGTGCCCTATTCCTGCGCATCCAGGACAACCCTTCCCTGGGGTCTCCAGGGGCTCGCAGGTGGTTTCTGCTGCCTGATGCTCCGGCTCCGTCCCCACCTGAGCTTCACATACAGGCAGCTGGGTCTCCTCTGGGTTACAGGCAGAACTTGGGGGCTGCAGCACTGGAGATGTCCAATCGCAACTGGAACCGTCCCAGAAGCTTCTACAAGTTATTTGTGAAAGCAGCTCCACAGATGGGCACAATCCAGCAACCAACAGGACCCACTGCCCAGCTCGGTCCCCAGAAGAGGCAGAGCCAGTGCCTGCAGAGCAGAAGTGAGGACACACCTAAGCTCTCCCTGGGATCTGGCAGCTGTAATCCTTCTGTCACCCACATGCAGCCCCAGCTGGCACTGCCACTGCTTCAGATGTCCTCCAGCACTGCCTAGGGACTCAGGACACACCTCTGCCAACAGCACCGTGTTAATCCATTTTGCCCGGTGCACACGCACGCAGACTTGATTAATGTCTGCAATGAGCTCCATCCATCATCGGGGAGGAAAGGAGATTAACTCCGCAGCACGCCTGCCTCGAGTTGATCCCATTCTCCAGGCCTCCTGATTAATGGCGAGGCCGCCTTATCTGCCAGGCCAGGAAACACGAGTATCCGGGTTGACTGGGGATGAAGGGAAGCGGCAGGCGCTCGGGCTGCAGAGGGGACACTGCCTCCCAGTCACAGCACGCTCTGCCGTCAGGGCTGTGCTGATGCACCCCTATTTCCTGCCATGCTCCCCATTCCCATCGCTCCCTGCCTCTCTGCACCCTCCTCTCCTTCCTCCCCGGCATGGCTGGAGGGAGAGCAGG
>NW_010138939.1:1985-8869 GCF_000699245.1 Pterocles gutturalis
AGCCCCCTGCCAACACCCAGAGCCTGGGGCTCCAATTCCCCTCCGTGGTCAGTGGGACAATGTCACTCCCCATCCACAGAAGGAATTTGGATGGGGCCCTGGAGTAACCTGGGTAAATCCCCTCCCAGGGCCACAGTGGAGGCTGTGGCTGACCAGCGCTGTGCAGGGCAGCTGCTCAGCCAGGCTCTTCCCCGGGAGGATGGACGTGTAAAGTGGATGCGTTGGATCAGCCGTGCCATCTGGACTGGCTCCAGCTCCTGCCCCTGGCTCGCCGCTGGTGGTTCATTAACGGCTCCGTCCTTTCAGCTCCCATCTCCTTGGCTTCTGCTGTGATCAGTTGGGCTGGAATTTTGTTGTCTTGGGTTTTTTCCAAGTGGAAATTATTTCTCATTTCTTTTAACAATCAGGACACAGAGAAAAAGGCAGGAGAGGAAGGAATTTCCAGGAGATGAAAGGGCAGGATTAAGGACACGGCTTTCGCTTTGTTATCCCTCCAGTGTGGCTAAGAAATTCCTTTCAGGAGAAAGCTTTAATTAACTATGTTTTTCTGACGGGAAAGAAACCTGGACCTAGAGATAGGTCTGTTCTCTTGGGTCTGCTGACAACACCAGCTGCAGCCTCAGCAGCCCAGATTCCTACACACGCACCCACTTTTGTACAAAACTTCGCAAAATACATTTCAGTTTGCTTTACAAAGGCACCGAGCATCACTGCAGTCTGGAAAATATGGCATAGAGGAAAAAACCAGGCATGAGCAAGGCTACCGTGCATGGGGCTGGCAGGAGGAGGATGAACCGCGGTGCAATGGTGGCCCAAGATGTGGGAAGGGGGCTTGGGTAGAGGAATAACCCAGGGCAGGAGGCAGCAGAAATATCTGAATTGCCTTCTAGACCAGCAGCCCTTCTCACACAGCAGAAAAAAAATCAGGGGAGAGGAGAGAAAGAGGCCCAGGGGCAAATGGGGACATTTAGAAAGCGTCACAGTGCTGTATCTGCATCCTCCGTTGCCGCAAAACCCTCCAGGAACTGAGTCAATCAAAAATAACATTTGGGGCTGATTTGTATCCAGATGAACTCTCTCCAAATATTTTAAGGCAACCAGCAAAATGGCCAACTTCTAGCTGGTTTAACCCTTCTCCTGAAACCTGCATCGAGTCTGAAAGCAAGCACCATCTCTGAAAACATCTTGTTTTGTGAGGTTGACCTGCAAAACTAGACACAGTACCAGGTCTGCCCATCCCAGCACCACCCCAGTCCCCTCCCTGCGCCCCAACTCTGCCCTGACCCACTTAGTCTTCTTGCAGCTCGACTTTCTATGGTAGACCTGGACACAAAAGACCAAAAATCCACGTAGGTTTGCAGAACTATCTTACACAACAACAGTAACTCCTGCCAGGGAAACATCTCACCTGGTCCCTCCGAGAAGCGCATTTGCTTTTTTTTGAGCCATGTTAACCAGGGAGCTCACACCGAACCCACATCTTGTTCCTCTCCCGTCTTTCCAACTAATGAACTCCCAGCTGATAGCAAATGCTCATTGCTGTTGCTGAAATCTCTGTCTCCACTCTTAGCATTTAACCCAAGGGGGTAAGTGGTTCACCAATTGTTGTTTTCATAAGCGAGCATCATTTTACTTTTTCATTATCATTTTAAAAGGTTCCCACCTCTTGCAGTGCCCTCAGCCGCTGCCTCCAGCCCCGGCAGACGGCTCCATGCCCACCGGCAGCGTTGGGCCCATATGGCTGATGTGCCAGGGGGGACGCAGAGAGGAGAGAAACATCTGGCTGCTGCAGAGCCCAGGCTGCTGAAGTGAGCAGAAATCTTTTCCTGGGGCCTGCATGTCCATGGCAGGAGGGTTTCCCATCCCATGCTACCACCACTAACAACCCCCCTCTCAACACAAGGCTTCAGCCTCACTTGTGATTTAATTCCTTACTCATTTCACAGGTTTTGTGCTTTTCTGTGTCTTCTCCAACCTAAGAATTTCCTGGGAGAGGCTGTATCAAACTCTTTAGTGGACTTCAGCGTACCACAGCTCCAAAATCAGCTACTGCTGCTTTCCTCCCCCTGTCCCTTCTCAGAACCAGGCAGCAGGATTGCGCTCTCTGGTTATAAAACATCACCTCTTTTTTATTATTATTAGCTCTGTCATAAATCCTCATGCTTGGATTTGCAATTTCATGTGACAGCTCTTTCCAGGCATTGACTGGGGTTTATCTCGTCTCCCTGACTTGAACCTCTCAGGATTTTCAGTTTTGCTCCATCTCAGATCTGCAATTTCCATTTCCAAGTTCAACATCATCACTCTCATTAAAAAGGGTGGCAGAGCGCTCATTTTGGGTCAGGCAGACATCTATTCTTGGTCATCAACCTCCCTGCATCAATCCTCCTGCTCTGCCTCCTCTTGATCCCCGTGCACAGTTGTCTGGGAGCTACAGATCTGAGACAAAACTTTTTTACCCCCTGTTCCGACTCAGAAGGAATTCAGGTTACAGCTGCTGCCTGTTCTTGTAAAAGGGAAGCAGGGGGACTAACACCGTATCCTGCAGCAGGAGTTGCCTCCCTGGGGGCTCTGGGCTGTTTCTGTCGGATGCTGAGAGCTGTCGGCAGCTTCTTATCTGTGACGCTGGGATCTGCCCGTTTCACCAGGCGCAGATCCGCATCCCTGACCTCAGCACATCGGCTGCGGACAGCCGCGGAGCCCACCAGCCTCTCGGCTTTCCTGCCCCAGGGCCAGCCCTGCGTGGCCCCTTCGTATTATTTTTGGCTGTGCTTTTGTCTCTGGGATCCTCTAACCTTTAGCAATGAAAACAAAACCACAGAAAGCTGCTGCCCTGGCCTTTGGCTGGCTGCAAACAACCAGCATGGGCAGAGGCTGAAGGCTAAAACCTCAAATGAGCAGCATGGGGATGGAACGAGCCAGGACTGAGCAGGCAGCTCGGACCTGGCAGTGCAAGGGCAGAGAGGAGGTGGTCATCTGGTTCCAGATAAATACCAACTTTGTGCTAATTAGAAATCCAGCATGGATAACAAGAGGGTTTAGATAATTGTTTAGCTAAGTATTCCTGTAAAGCCCTGTGTGACTATTAAGCAGCTAAGGATGGGAGCTCACCCTGCTGCGTTTGCTAGGGACACGCCTGGAAGAGAACAGACAGCGGAGTCTGGAGCTGGGAAGTCAGTGGTTTGCTCATGGCTCAGTCTCAAGCTGCGGCTCTGTGTTGATTGATACCAGCTCACGGCAGGACCAGATCACACGGCAGCGCTGATCTGAGTCAAATCGGGCATTAAGACATGACAGCAACTTCTTTCCAACCAGCCAGACCATGCATGCAGCACACATGCAGATCGATGACAGCACTGCCTGAGTCACCACCAAGTTGCCTTGACGAAGCTACTCCTTCAAACCTTTGGGTTTGCTGTGTTTGCTTTTTTTTTTTAATCAAATGATTACACTCAGCACACATCCCTCTGTGGGGATACAAACAGTTGTGCTGGGATAATCATTGCAGGAAGATGGATGAGATGCTGCCTAAGCCAGCACTGTTGTAGAGAGAATTACTGTCAATTTTTGACCTGAAGCTCAGCATGTGGCTTTAGGAAAATTATTTAACTTTGCCACATGACATTTTCCTTCCCTGTAGATAAGAAGTGATAGCAAAGACTCACTTTCCAGGACCAACAGAGGCAAAACAGATCAGTAGTTGGAAACTACTTTACCAATCTTGCCTGAAATAAGTGAGACTGATGTGCAGCTATCAGACAGAGACAACAACATCCAGGTACTCAGCCGGTGTGGAGGGCTGATGCACCATGTCTAACACATCCTGAATGAAATCATCGCTACCCCTAAGGCCACTGCAAGAGCGAAACTTCACCTGTTAGGCTATTTGATCAATACAAACAAAGAGCTAGGCAATAAAAACGCAGAGACCTGTCTGTAAGTCTGGAGCTGTGAATAAGGAGAGCAGCGAGCTAGACAGGAGGATTTGCAGTTTGGCTCATAGTGAAGGCTCCTCTCTCCAGAGTGCAAATCAGAGCAGTAGCTAGGTGCTAAATAAATATTTAGCAAATTAGAAAGTCTCCATTTTATGAGAAATTATTTGGTGAAACGATCTGGGGAAATGCTTTCAGCAGTACAGTAACAGAAGCCGGCGCTGCGTTCTGCCCCACGGGATGCTGTGGTTCTACTCGTGTTGCATAAGACAGGATCTCCAGCTGGGACAGACTCAGGAAATATAGCTCATTACCGAAACGCAAGAGTCTTTCAGGGTTAAACCACTGTTAGGCCAGCCAGATTCATTCCCTAGTCGCACAATTTGCTTGGCAGCAGCTTTGGAAGATTACTATCTTTCCTCATAACAGTGACGTTGCAAACAGGATGGTCTAAGAGTAGTGGTGATGCCAAGTTTGTAGGAAGAAGTAATTTTTTTTTCTTTTATGTTCAAGTGCTGAGCTCCATTTCCACACCTTTATCTACATCATTAGGCTGTCAAGATGGCAGTTCCTTACTTAAATGTTAATTACCATATCTCTCTTTTAAGATGTGTTTTCAAGGGGTTAGTGCCTCAATCTTCCTTGTAATTACATGGAGTGGTTGGTACAACTCCCCGGCTCTGTCCCAGGGTCCTTTGAGAGCTCGTCCCTGCTGCAGTTTCCAGTAGATGAGCACTCACAGAACCAGTCCTTCAGAGAGCTGCTGTCTTCAAGTGTTCAGCTGGATAATGAGCCGATTACTGCGCCTGCTACTCCTGGTGACGGTGAGCTCTGCGCACAGACAGGCTGCATATCCCCGATTGCTACCGTCAATATTCCTCTCCTCCTCTCTATCCCTTCAGCTTGGTGGGGCTGATTTTACAGAGACCAACCTCTCTTTGGGACAAGAACTTCCACAGATCATTGACAGAGCAAAAAGGGAGAACCAGACCTCACCAAAAAGTCTGAATATAAAAACCCTGTAACAAAAGTCACATAGGCACCCTGTGAAGTGAATCTCAAGCGCTGAGAACGGTTTTGTCATTGCAGCTGTGACATGTGCGGCAGGGATGGAGCAGCTGTGGTTTCTCATGCCCCTATAGCTGAGAAGAAGGAATTACAGCTTCCCTCTAATGTAAGGCAGTTTCTAAGTGAGCAGCAGTATTTGAGATTGCAAATTAGAAACAATGCTGTGCTTTGGAAACTGCTAAATTTAAATGTCAGGTTCTTTCTTTAAAAGCTATAAGATAGCTGGTTCCTCTCCAGGGAAAGTGAATAGGAGCTCGTCTACGCAGGGAAAATGTTTGGAATAGCAACTGCCCACCAGTTTCCCATGCAAACACTCACACTCTACTTCAAGACTGGATTAAGCAACATTATATGAAGGTACTCACTGCAGAGGCCAGGACCCCATTCACAAGAGCTCTCCTGCCTTTGCTCCATCAGCCCAGCACACAAACCATAGCTTGCTTTGGAGTAGGAGCCCCACACAGATGAGCACTAAGATTTGCCCAAGATGTGAGAAAAAAGGGTCTCTTAAGAAAATATTAAATGACTGAGAAAGACCACTTTTTCATAAGCTGTGCAGGTTCCAAATGGCCTTATATACCATGGATATCTGCCAGGTAAAAACCTCTGGGGCACAGCAGTGACTGAGGCAACTCTAGAGACTCAAGCAAAAAACTCACAGCGTAGCAGACAAATTGGCCCCAGCCCATCTCTCATTCCTAAGAGCTCCAATGCCTGGGCAAAGCATACTCCAGATTTCTGTCTGCCGCTGGTCCACTAGAGGACAACCTAATAATGACAAACTCCTTCAGTTTACATAAGAAAAGGCCCACACTGAAAATGCTCTTGACAAAGCTGGCTTACAGCCCGTGCTGGGATTGTTGCTGGTATGTGTTGGACCTCATTTTTAACGGTATAAATTACTTCCAGTCCTGATTGATGCAGCTTTATGATGCTCCAAAAAAAAATGGCCCCTACAGTTGATGGCAGCCTTTGCAACTACAGAGGAAGACAGAAGCAAGGGAGATTTCCAGACAGACAGATGTGCTTTTTATAAAGCAAACCCAATCCTCTACGCTGCACTCTACCGCAGAGAAAAAGCTGTCTGTTGCTGCTGGTTTTCTTGCAGACTTCTGACATGATATCATGCTTTTTCAGTGCAGGAAATGCTCAGAGGTACAGAATGAGTCTTGTGCCCTGGTAACATGTGATTTATCAAACCATAATGGAGGAACCGAACTCATGTATAAACGGTGGGCAGGAAGCACAACAAAATCATCAGCTCAAAGCCACAGAAAAGAGCAGGCTACTGCTCTGTCAAGGCACAGGAAAAGAGCAGTTTCTCAAAATCCAAGAATGTTCTTGCCTGGTATGTTTAAGGCCAAAAAACAGAACACAAAAATCTGAGTTAACAATAGAGCTAATTTCAGGAGCTAAGAAGCAAATGAGCTGTAGCAGTCAGTGGAACAGCAGAAAAAAGCACAGAATTAATTACAAGTAAAGTGTCGTGTTGGAATTAGAGTTAAAGGGTTCACAGGGTCAAGGCAACAGATTTTCAGTAATTTGGTGCCTTGTCATGCCCCAACCCCACAGGCAGGGATGTGCCTGTGACTCAGGGATGAAAAGTGCATGTGTCTCAGCAAGAGAGAAAGATGCACACTGAAGGCAGGAGATCAGAGCTACTTAAAAGACAAAAATCAGCTATTCCTCTCCTACTGACGACAACAAGAGCTAGCTGGCTGGATGTAATTGGGAGGGCGCAGATCCTGGCTGTCCCTTCAGAGGCGGCATGTGATGCGAAGGGGTCTCGCCGCAGCCCTCCCGAGGCACTTGGCTAGGAGTCAGGAAGGGGGGGGTGGTCTGCAGCTCTCCCCGGCCCCGGCACTCCCTCCCACCCGATGGCGG
>NW_010138940.1:0-624 GCF_000699245.1 Pterocles gutturalis
CCAATGCACAGGACATCAGAAGGAGCCAATCGAGCCCAGGTGACCCGTCTCCCATCACTCAAACTCCTGCAGGAGGAGCTGAGCCGCCGCTGTGCTGTGAGTGTCTCTGGGCTGGGCTCTGTCCCCGAGCACTGCTCCTGCAGCCCAGCAGCAGCGGCATCACTGCTCACCTTCTTCCCCTCCTTCTCTCTTGCCCAGTGGAGGCCGTCCAGCGCCAGGAGCCTGGAGAGGCTGATAGCAGCCCAGGCAGAGGTGAGAATGGCTGCAGCTCCCTGCTGGCCCTTGCTGCTGCAGGGCTGCTCTCTGAGCACAGCCCGGTTCTTGCAGGATCATCCCAAGCAAGGGCCTCCGACGGCCCCATCTGCCATTGGAGGGGGACTTTGCCACTCAGCAGGTGAGTTTTGGAAAGAAAGGCAACCTCGGGCAACCCACTGCGCTGTGCTCACTTGTCCCTTGAGTGTCACCATGAAGGTTGGGCATCCCAAGGGATGGATGTCACCTGGACGGGCAAGGAGCCCGCTGGGCAGCAGCAGCTGGACGTGGTTCTGCAGGGACACGGAGCCTCTGCTGCGGCACACAGCTTGGAGGAGGACAAGCCGAGGGCTGGGACAGGCGGTCACAGTG
>NW_010138940.1:1295-1504 GCF_000699245.1 Pterocles gutturalis
CCCGGCCCTGCTGCTGGCCGTCGTCTTGAAGGTGAGCGCCTCTGACCTGCAGCTGGAGGAGCTCCTGGCTGGCCTGGAGTCTCCAAAGGCTCACCTGCAGCCCTTGGCATTGCAGGACTTCCTCAGAAGCATCCCCGACAAGCTCCTGCTCATCGACCTCTATGAGGACTGGATGGCAGCGATGCAGAACACCAGCAAGGAGGAGAAGC
>NW_010138941.1:0-33806 GCF_000699245.1 Pterocles gutturalis
TCTGTGATTCTGTGATTCTGTGAAATAATGTGGACCATGGAGGTCTTGGGGCTCTGTGGTAGGTCTCTGCATGCCCTGCTGTCCTGGGATAGAGTTAGTTTTTTTGTTGGGATAGAGTTAATTTTCTTCCTAGTAACTGGTGTAGTGCTGTCGTTTGGATTTAGGATGAGAATAATATTGAAAACACACTGATGTTTTTGTTGTTGTTGAGCAGTCAAGGACTTTTCAGCTTCTCATACTGCCCTGCCAGTAAGGAGGCTAGGGGTGCACAAGAAGCTGGGAGGGGACACAGCCAGGACAGCTGATCCAGACTGGCCAAAGGGATATTCCACACTGTATGACACCATGCTGAACAATAAAACTTGGGGGAGTGGGTCGGGGGGCAGCATGGCTGCTCGGGGACTGGCTGGGCATCGGTCAGTGGGTGGTAAGCAATTGCATTGTGCATCACTTCTTTTGTATATTCTTTTATCATCATTATTATTTTTCCTTCCTTTTCTGTCCTATTAAACTATCTTTATCTCAACCCATGATTTTTTTTTTTTTTTTTTTTTCTGATTCTCTCCCCCATCCTGCTGGGGGAGTAGTGAGCGGACAGCTGTGTGGTGTTGAGCTGCCTGCCAGGTTTAAACCACAACACCGCCTGAGCAGCCTGCCTTTGCTCGTGACAGAAGCAGTGTTGCAGGAACTTGCAAAATTAAATTAGATGAGGTGATAAACTCAAATGGGATTTATTTGTAACAAACTGATAGTGAATTAAAAACAAACTGATAACAAATTCAAACTGATAACAAATTCAAACTGATAACAAATTCTAACTTAGCTCTACTTTAACCAAAATTGCTTTAAGACTCTAACAATGTTAACAATCCAGAGGTTCAAAATGCCACTTAGGAATTAATGTTACATGACTGACTTAAGAATTCTTAAGATTTATGGCTGATGATCCAAAATGCACAGTCACTCACCTAATAAAAGGGAGGTCTCTCAACCTTGAGGAGTTTCCTTATGTGGCATCCCAGCCTGAGGGGACAGTCCCTGACTGCAGACCTGATGCTCTGAGGAGGACCACCTCAAGCCCTCCAGCAGGGCTCCATTTATACCCTAGTCGAATCTGATCCGTGGTCTAATATGGTCATGTTGGCCCTCATTGGCTGAGGACCCCAATTTCTCCAGCTTTCAACCAAAATGCATAAGTGCCAGCTGCCACTGTGTGGATGTGACAAGAGCTGTGGTCGAAAGCTTTAGCGGGAATTTTTTGGTGGGAAGCCCCAGGACCACACCTGCCATGTCAGAAAACCAGTTTGAACATTGGAAAAATGAACTGGTTTATTATTGATGGGGAGCTGAGACACTGGGCTGCTGTTTTTCTAAAGGCTTACTATTATGATAATCTTCTGAGCACCTAGATTTCTTATATTAGCTCAGCCAGGTAGAATAGATGTAACCCATAACACACTTGCCTATAATGTTAGTGTGTTTCTTGCAAGGATCTCTTGAAAAGTTTACCTGGGGGCTGCATCCTGCCACTGTAATTTAATGAAGTGGTTAAGATTTCTTGTGTGATTTACATGGACTTTACATAAGCCAATACTTTTAAGTATGGACACCAGGTTGTCCACGCATAGGTTCCTGAAGAAGAGGTATTCATAGTGTTTTGCTGTATTTCCTCACAGTTGTCCTGGTTTTACAGATTTCTTGTTTTCAGTGGGCAATAAAATGTGGTGCAGAGCACCTCAAGCTTTTGCTGAATAGCCTCTTGCCAAATTATGAGGCTCTATGGGTGCATCAGCATGGCTCTGCAATTGGGCTGATTTGTATTCCTGAAAGGCAACTTCATATCTCTGCCCACTGCTGAGCTCAGCCATTTGCTCAGGTTTGTCTGACTAAGGGTTAGATCTCTGGTAATGCTGTCCTGAACTGCCGAGATATTCTTCTCCATATGATTGTTCACACTGTCTAACAGATTTGTGAGGCATGGCTTCCTTCCACAGGAGCTGTGCTCCCAGTTCCCAATTATAACACATTTATGCATATGTCTACTCATTTTACCCTTCACATTAATTTCAACAAATTTGCTAACTAAAGAATTCAGACTGGTATGAAGTTTCCCACATTCACTCTTACAGTATTTGTTATTCCTTTGGTAGCAAGTCAGTTTTAATTTTAAATTGCAAGCACAGTTCATAATTCATCAATATCGCATTCTTTTAGAACTTCAGTTAATACTGCTGGGTCTGGGAGATTTGTTACTGCTTATTTTAATACTCTCTTCTAAAACTTTTCCTGTTGACATTTTAGTTTAACATAGTAACCCCCCAAAATACAGGTTACTCTTCCAGTGTAAAGATGAGTCCTAAGAATTTAGTATTTCTGCTACAGCTTTATCTTCCTTGGGGACTCTTTTTGCACCTTAATCGCATCTGTTTTCCATGATTTTTTTTCTTGATTGTTGTATAACAGTTTTACATATAACTTGCCAAATTTTATGGGTTTTTTTTCCTATTTTCCTAATTTAGACATGTCTTTTTATTTTTAAATGTTGTCTTTTTAATTCTACTGTCTCCTTTGCTTGTCTTTTTTATGTCAGGTTTTTTAATCCTCTTCTAAAAATCTCTTTTTTTTTAATAAACAGTGTACTTAGTCTAATCGTCAAAATCACTGGCTTTAAGCAGCCTCCACCCACATAAACTATTTAACATTTTTACTTGCCTTTAAATTCTCTTCATGTGATTCCATATTTTTATAAACTCATCTTATCTGAAGACAGATATTACTGAAATATATAAGTTCCTTTGCTTCTCATTCGTATTAAAATACTGAATTGGAGTAAATAACATTTGCTGCCGAAGCATGGTCCTTGATTTATATCTTCATGTAGGTTCTGCACAGTGTTCAGGCTAAATCAATAACTCCCTACTTAAAAATTCAGGCTCCTTTAGTGACCCAGGGTTTATCATTACTCATTCAATAAGTTAAATGAAGGAATTAAGTTTGCTGTTAGGGTTTTATGATCATGAAAGTAAGTTCTAGTTGTTTTATCTCATATGATATATTTGATAAACAAATAATTCTTTACTTGACTTTTTTTAACAGAATTTTCACCTTGATATATTCATTAGAGCTGTTTTAGAATGGACCATTGTTCCTTCCAAACCAGCCTCACACTGTTGGTAATTGTCCATTAAGTGATGCATTAGGGGAAAGTAAAATTTACCACCCTATACTCCCTTGACCTCCTAGTGATATACAGTGAGGGAAAAAGCCCGTCCTGATGGCAGGTTATCCACTCCTGTGCCCTGAGGCATGAGGTCTAGACACACTCTTATCTTAGCTTTTTATAACAACAAATGCTGTAGCTGCTCATAAAATTATTCAGCCCTTTTAGGACTCCAACCACAGCATTTGTTGATGGCTTTCTGTGTCAGTAAATTTCAGCAGCTTATTCTGAAATATGTGAAATAGTTTTTCTTTTATAATTGTTTTACTGCTTCCGCATTTACTGGCCATTAGTTTAATCGATTGACAGACTTTTCTTGATTATACTGCAGGGTAAAAAATAAGTGAGGATGAACTGTACTTATAGTTCTCTCTCTCTCTCTGTGATAGTCCTGAATGAAGTAAAGAACCCTGACTTTCACAGGGCCCTGAGTGCACCACCGTGCTTCAATTACCTTGACCAGCCTGTAAGCATTCTTTGCAAGCTCTCTTCTCCTCCTACTCTTTGTGTTATCCACAAAAATATATTAATCTCTGTTCTGAAGCATGATGTGGATGTCTGTAAGACCAGCATGCTGATGTGATGTGGTCTGTGAACAGTAGTGTACCCTGGCATTGCTGGCAGGGTGCAGGAGATCATCTTCTTAGCACTGAGCACAATGAAAACCAAGGTCAGCAGCAGTGTAAGTGCTGGCACTCAGTCCGGACCGCAGGAGTCATCCTGGCTTCGCTTTCCACTTTCCAGCAGGTATGGGTCAGCAATGTGGAGTACAACAAATCTAGACCAGAGCATGACCACAGAGAAAAATGATTACAGTTTGACCAGGACAATTAAAACCTGTTGGTGCTCAAATGAACATGACAGATTTTTGCCATCTCTATTCATACGTCTCTCTTCCTCTACCCCCACATCTATATCCATAAACACATAAAGCAGGATTCAGGTGCCTAAACATAGGTATCTTTTGCCATTGGTGGTACCCGCAGCATCTGCGTGGGTGGGAGGCTTGTGAAACAAGAGACCTGTGTCCTGGAAAGCAGGTATAACACCCTAGGTTCTCTAACATGACTCTAGGGACCTGTGCATAAGCGACTGAATCCCACCAAAACAGTGAACTGACTACGTGATTCTTGGTGATTACTCTTTAGGTCATAGTTTAGACATCTAAAAATGAATTTTCTTTGTCCTAAGTGAGGCAGTCTTCATTCCCTTTATAATCGCCAGAGAAAAATAAGTATATCCAGAAGTTAGTTTTCATCTTGTTTAATGAATTAAATGAACTGCTCTTGTTAATTACTTGTTCTTCCTCATTGAATGTACAAGGAGTCAAGAGGGGCTAGCTTAGTCTTAGACAACTAATCTTCGGGCATCTCTAGAAAGATTTAGTAATCTGAACACAGGCTTCTAATGTAATTTCAAGTGAGCTAATGTATCTGATGCCTCTATGGAGCTGGCAGAAATGACTTAGTACCCTTGATCTTTCGGAGCAGCATCTGGAAGCTGGGTGAGATAAGCCATGGTACATGACATGGCACTAGATGGCTTTTTAGGCAACTGAATACTAAGTTGGGGAGGGTTTCAGCTCCAGATTAAGGCACCACAGTTAGGTATTCATACACAGGGGTCTGCGTGTGATCACAGATACCTCAACCATCTTTATAGTCAATGGAGAGCTAATCAGTTTGGTGACTGAAGCCCCCAGTGCAGTTCAGCTCACTCTGAAATAGACACCTCAAGTGAAATTTGGTAGCCATAACAAGTCTCGAATAACATTTTAATGTATCCCATCTCCCTCACAATCCCTACCATGACTTTTATTACACTTGAAGGGAGAAGCCATAAATTCACACCCTGAGCTAATACAGTGAGGCAGGGCAGCAAGTTCTCCCTTGCTAGGAGAATTTTCAAATTTGAAGGTTCAACTGGAACTTGGATTTGATTCCTTTGTGTAGTATGGATGATACCCAAAAATTGGATCTCATGAGAAGATTTCTTTACTTTTGGATGACGAAATTATCTATGTGTGGACATATAATTATTCAGTACCATATAAAAGAGATAGCTAACATTACTTAGTGACTTCATTGTAATCCCCTGAAATATAAGCTCCTGTTAGCCAGTCAGTTGCTGTGATGTTACCGACTAGTTTTTTTATTGAGGATATATTACTATTTTTTTTTTCTGGGTCATTTACGTGTTCAAAATCCCTCTGAATATGAAAAGTTTTAGATTATGAATATGAATGAGCTTATGCCTATGTAGTTTGGATTCATCCCACCTACATTTTCTCAGTCTGATTGCCAGGTTGATGGCAGTTTATTTACCTACACTTATACACTAGCAGACTTAATCTTTTTATATTAAGGAAAAGTAACAGAAAATAAGTTACTCTGCTATTGCCTAACGTGGTGTTTGTCCCAGATTTGCCATGCGGAACCGTGAAAAGCAGGACCTTTACTTATTGTATGTATAAATTTTTATTTTCAATTTCTTTGTAGTCTGCAAGGGATATTAAAGCTGATTCAAGTTTACTAAACTGAGGTCTACCTGTCAAGATAGCCTAATCCTACTCCTAATTGAAGTATTAAGCCCCATGAGGGCTTCAATTGCAGCTAGTGACACTTAAGACAGGTAAAAGCAGTACCGACAGTTGATTGCAGAAATCTATTACCTAAGGCAGGTTGTGGAATTTCTATTATGCAAAGCTTTAACAAAAGTTTAGACATATATTTGAATGGAATACCTCAGCTATAGATTACTCTCTTTTTGGCAAGAAGATGGATTAAATCACTCTTCAGTATCTTTTCTAGTCTTATTTTATTTCAACCTATATTAAATAAATTGTTTATTTACCTTCCCTAAGTGGAGGTTACCAGTTAATTTAGGAATAAGAAAAAAAAAAAAAAGAAGAAGATTTCAGACTAAGAAGATTAGTAAAAGATGTAAGCTGTAACTTTATTTTATGAGTGTGGTTGCATGCAGAGCATATAAGCCATGATCAATGCTGCTTCTGCTTTTAGGCTTGGGATAATAGTTTTAAAATTCTATCATTGACCACAGGATGACAGAAGATTCTGTAACCAATAATAAAAATCTTTATATGAACATGCACACTATGAACATGCCCAACAACAGTATTCAATGGCTTTTCCATGAGTAACCAATGCAACTTTTCTCAAAATCCGTGATACACAAAGACACATTCTGCTGTCCTTACCATCATAGTTAAGAACCACATGTACTCTATGCCACAAATACTATGCATACCAAATGACTTGTTAATATGAGCAAAGCCAGCTGGATATATGCTGTAGAATGTTATCCTGGTTCTTTTGAAGAAGCAGTTAACTCTTTTTAAATCAACCATTTACGTATAGGTACATCTGAATTTGTGTACCTGAAAGTTGGCAATGATTCTCCTTTGCAAGAAAGAGACAATCTGTGAATTCACTCCACTATACACAGCTGAGGCAGTTATACCACCAAAGCATCCACCCTCTGGTGATCCCTGCTATCTAAATAAACTGGAAAGTTCAAGTCCTATTCTAGGCAATAATGATTCTACTGGGAAAGAAGAATTCCAAAGGAGCAAGATTTTCTAGAGAAAACTCTGGGTCTAACATTAGAAGTTTTATTCCATGTGTCAAGAGTGAGAATATAACTATAGAGGAAAAAAGATTCTGCACTGTTTAATGTCACTTAATTCACAACTAGCACTTTGGCTCTAAACGATTTCATAATTAACAGCATATGCATTGATACGTGCACTGACATCATTCAGCTATAGTGGCCAACACACACCAAGGTTAGATTATTCTGTTCTGCTGATGGTAAAGCTATGAATATTGCTGTTATATATCCAAGCAGAATGATCTTTCTTCTCACTGTGCTGATAAAAACTGTAAAAGAAGTATCTGAGAGGAATAGTAATAGCTTCTGAGTTACTGTTGCCAAGTACGAACTCAGAGAAAAAATGTGAAACAAATATGAAATGCACATTAAAAGTAATACTAGCAATAATATACAATTTAAAAAACCAGGTTCCCTTACTCCATCACTTACTCTTTTAGAGTCTTTCCCTTCCCAATCAGTACTACTTTGGTTTCATTTAGATTGAACTTCAGCTACTTCACACCATCCATGTAATTTTATCATTTTATCACATCTGTCAAGCATTGTAAAGCACAGAAATTTATTATATAAGTTTAATGAAAAGCAGATGAAAACTTTATTATATTCTAAATATTATTAATATTTCCAGCAGAGCAGTGCTTTTTTTTTTCTTTTTTTTTTTCTTTTTTTTTTTTCTTTTTTTTTTTTTTTGATAGGCCTGTTTGCCTATCTGCCTTTCACAGGTCCATCTGCCCATTCGCTGAGAAGGTGCTTTTATGACCATGGTAGCTGTGAGTTCAACAGGGCAGGTGACAGACTGGCAATCTGCAAAGCTACACATACCAGTATATAATGGGCTGGGGAACAACTGCACGTTAACACCAGGAGCAGAGACCAAAGAGAGAGAAGAACCCCTCGGTCACCTCTGTAAGGCTCCACTGTCACTCAGTAACTGCATAGCCAATAGTATCAGTGGTTGTTGACAGATGTAGAGATTTCAGCTATGAGTCTCCAATTTCTCTTCAAGAATGACACTATGAAATATATGTTATGGTGCACTTTTCATCCCTCAGGTACCTTGCTGCACCTGCTGTACAAGAGGAACAGAAATTCTTATTTAAGTGGAAGTATCCTCTCTTAACTTGTCTATTTTGTGACTTCTTTTCCAAAATACATACCAGTTACCACAAAAAAAAGCTTTTTCCTTGTTCTTTGCAGAACTTCGATTTTATATAGATTCAGGAGTGACTAATCAAAACTGCAAACTTTGTCTCTATGAAAGTTCAACAGAGTGGAAAGATGTCTTAGTTTCTCTCCACAGAATCAGCTACTATTTTCTGGTATCTTCATGGATGAATTTCCTCCTCTGAACTATGTACATGATAAGGTGTTTTTTTTTTTTTTTTTTTGGCTTCCAAGTGCATTCGTGTTGTAAGGACAAAAGCTTCTTTTAGCAGTTGTTCTGTACTCAATGGTGAATTTCTGGAACCCAGTGCTGGAACCCAATGTAAATTTTTGCAGTGAAAGGTGAATCACAGAGAAATGGTGGATTTGAACATCTTTTGCATTTTGTCCTAACTCATCACAATAAGCTCCTCTGAGGTGAAAACTTAGCAAAATAAATGTCTGAAAAAAAACAGGTAGCAGTCACCTAATTCTTTTTTGAGGGAGCTCTCAATCTTCCTGTCAGCTTAATCTTCTGAGAAGAATTCTTTCCCCTAGAATAATTATAATCAATAATCTTATGCACTAGTCATATAACTTCTGCACCATTGTTTACCTGTCTGCCTTTGGGACTGGAACCATATTGCGCCTAGACTGCTGAAATTTTGTAAAATGTCATTATTTGACAGTTTAGCCATCTGCCCTCATCCAGATGCTACCAATTCTCCCAGACTGATCTGTCACTGAATGAATGCGAAAAGCACGGCAGTCTCTGAAACCCATTTACTGTGAAGCAGTGTGTGCTAGTGTTTGCTAGCTCAGCCTTTTCTCAAAAATGTTGTGCATATTCATTGCTCTTCTGAGTGTTTTGTCTAAAATGCTATTTGGGTCATATATTTTTTAAATTCATCTGAGAGTTAGCAATTTTTGAGGCAATGCTTCCAGTTTTTCTGTAGAACTGTTGCTGTCTCATCTCCCTCAGATAAATGCCACCCTTTGGATCCTGTCCCAAGCTGTGAGAAATCATCAGCAGTTATTGTACAGAAGATCAAGAGAAGATCTAGAGAGGATGAGTACTTTCTGCAGTATTTCAGAGCTTTTCTTCTTTCTTAAACATCCTCAGTTTTTATCTAGTCATGAGAACATCAGCAGTTCCTTTGGGACATTTTTCACTTCAGTGGGATTCTAGGTCATGTCTTTGAAACCTTTTTGGTTTGTATCTTTCTTTCACATACTTTATGGTCCTGGGTAATTTATTTTCCAGGGAAAAACAATCTGTACATAAGCATTTTATTTTTTTTAAAAAAAAAGGAACACGTAAAAACAAAAAGTCACCTGGGTATTTGATCAACCTTCTTAAAGACAATGGAATCCTTTTGAGAATGTGTGAATGTCTCTCAAATATTCAGAAATAAAAATAATAGCTCATGTTTTTTCTACCATCTAAGTTTTCAAAAGAAATAACTTGGGTATTATAAAAGAAGGAGTTGTATGTCCCTCATTAGGTGCCATTAATGTGTGCAAAAACTATTGTATACTCTCCTCCAGAAATCAAGGATCTTTTGTTTATTTCCCATGGAAAAAGGAACACAGAAGAATCACTGACACATATGGAGAAAAATGAGGAACTGCTGCCTGAGGAAAGGGAAGGATTAAAGTAAATTTTACCTGCAGCAAAATTAATTGAGATATACAGAGGGTGAGTGTTCACATGGTCAGTTTTAGTCTGTGGACATTCGGGTGCTTATCCTAGCAACAGAAGAAAGTAATAAAAATAAGGTATCTTTATTGGACAGAGGAAGTTATCACTAGAGGGAGAGGTACATTGAATATGGCCTTCAACTAAATAAATCAAAAATAGATTTATTTTTTCTGCCTCTCTGGTAAAGCATTGAACTAACATTATGGCACACTAAAAAAGATAAGTTTTAGGTGTGGATATGTTGGCTGGCAAGTTGCCCACATGGAAACAAGTGGTGGACTTTGTTCCATTTCTGCAATTGTTTCTTAGAGAATGAAAATACTATTATTTTTATTATTATTAAAGATTATTTTCATAATCTTCTACCCTGCTATTGCTTATTAATAGTTAATAGTACTAATTGTTTTCTCATTCGTTAGTACATATTCACCTTGAGAGAACTCTCAAAAGCAGAAAACAAAAGATTTCTGGTGTATGGAATGAGCGTAAACTGAAACAGAGTGTGCCTTTGTCCTTTTCTTATCTCTACATGTCTCCTCATACTTCTTTCTGACACCTCATACATTTAGTATTTGCATAAACATCACAACCAGTGTGTTGCATATTGCATAATGTTCACTCTTGGGTTGGAGGCTGTCTCTCAGGCTGTGGGTCTGAAGTGAAAAGAATGCCAAAAGTAAAAGTGAAAAATGGATTGTCATACTTAAACTTGTGTCAACTAACATATATTTGATACATGTCCTTTTATTAAGTTCAGGCGTGCTATACATACATGTAAAATTATATGTGTTGGCTTAGTTGCTGGTTTGGGTGAGCTTGAAGATGTGGAAGCTATAACCTGACAGACAAAAAAGGGAAACAGCAACTGCAATAGACTAACAGAGAAAACCTTCTTAACATAGATACACCTTGCTCTACTACTGCTGTAGATTACCTAAATTCTAAATTAGAACAAACCTGAAAACTGAAATCATCAAGTGTGAGGCTCTTCCTTAGGTACCTTCTCTTTGGCTGGCAGACCCAGTAAATGGATGACACCTAGGGTTTCTGTAAGCTCCCTTTTGACTCTGTACCACTCTGTTCATGGACAGCAGCTATACCTGGCTAGTGTCCTCCGCAGCAATGTTTGACTTCCACTGGGTAGTCTCCAGCATGAAGAATTGAAGGTTCAAAGGCAGTTCTTGACTTATCTGTTCTGCTCCAAGCTGTTTGTTTGGCTACAGCGGTTCTTGGGTCAAAATACTCCTTTTCCATATAAGACTTTTTCACCTTTTTACTCTGTAGGTGGAGTACTTGTTTTAAAGAACCTGCTGCATGCCTTACATAGCACGTGTCAGAGATGCAACAAAAAGAAAGACACAAGGAGTAGGCAGAAGCTGAGGATACCACTGAGCTGCATTGTGTGTGACAATACTGATGTCTTCACTTTGTCATTGGGTGAATAGCAGGCTCCGTAAGCCTCACTGCACAAGTGGATAGTGAAATGATTGTGAGAAAAAATACAACTGGGAGGCAGCACAGAAGAGGAGGAAAAAGAAGTGTAACTGTCTAGCTGTGCAACAATAACTGTGGTGTATAGATAAAGTTTAATATTAAAAAGGTCTTGTTAAAAGCTTTCCCTGCAGCACATTTTCATGATGTTAACAAGCAAGAGCAGCTCATTTATTATGAGTACCCAAGCCCAACAGAGTTTGTGTTTCATGCTCCCCCTTTTTGAGCTGTGCTCCTGCTTTGTGACAAAAAGCATCCCATTTCTACCTCTGAAAATTTCCTCAGATTTTAGATCAGGAAACCTCCCTGCTGTGTTCCCATCTTTTCTCTCCCCACCTTTCATCACCTACCACCCTGTCCTCACTGTTTCTTACTCATAACATCAGCAGTGTCATCAGCAGACTTCCCACAGTCATCTGTGGTTTTATTCTTCTCGTTGCATTTTTTATTTATTTATTTTACTGTATCTCCTTGATCTGATGGCTTTTCTCTGTATTGTGACTTCTTTGCCTACCCCATCATATCTTGAACCCCTTTCGTACCTTGTACTGAAGTGGTTTCAATTTTTATTAGGACTTGATTGCTTTTGTCCTTAGGTGACCTTTGGTTCTCAGCTATGAACAAGATTTACCATTGATTCTAGACTGTCCCTTGGAACTGCAGATTTTTGAGGCCACAGCTTTGCAATTTCTCAGCTGAAGTATCCCCATCTCTAAATCTTCAATCTGTTTCTGTTGAACAAAACATTAGATTGGGGATCTGGAGTGAGGTGAACAGATATTGGATTAATATCACAAACCAACAGGTTCTAACACTTCAGGGAAAACGTAACCCTAGTAGCCCAAACTCACTTTTAAATCCAATTGATAATAAAGTGCCGCCTCCATTTAATAAAGAATTCAATGTGTAATAAGGGCATAGTTCTACAAATAACACTAAGGAAATACAGAGCTCAGTGGATTAAGTCAGCTATGTCTTTCCTTATGTACAGTGGGGAATATGTGCCCTCCCATAGCAAGATGGTTTTATTGAAGAATAGGGGAAAGTTTTACTAACTTCTTCTTTAATTTATAAAGCATCTTTCTCCAGGAAAAGAGATTTATAAAGTGCCTCTCTCCTTCCTCTTGGTTGTGGAGTTTCAAATAAATGAGTAGAAATACACAGATAAAATTGGGTGCAAGAATTTAAAATGTGTTTTTTAAAATACAGAGCTACTTTCTATCTCCAGTGCTTGCTCTTGTTACGGAAAATGACAATATTTACAGGAAAAAAAGGAAAAGAAGGTCCTTTAAAGTTATTTCCTCATTTTCCACATTTTCAGCTCTGATAAGAACTAGTCCACCAACCATCAGTTTCTTTCCTTTAAGTCAGTTGCAACAGCCCCGCTGGGGGTCCATTATGCAGCTAACAATAGCTAGAGCCTCCAAATATGTCAGGGGCTTCTGGCCAAACTTTTTTCTCCTGGCAAATTCCTCTTCCCTGCACTGTAGAGGGTAATGTGAACCTGATACAGCAGCTCTATGTCTTTTCAGGCAGACATGTTTCTCCTAGGTGTTTTCTACTCAATTTATTCCTCCTTTTGCTACCTGAACGGTGAAAAAAAATAGTATCTGTTAAACTAAAAATCCTGGGAGTTGCTGTTTTGGACTACTAGATGTGGTAGGGATCTCCTGTAGTCCCTAGGCTGCACGAGCTTGGGATTTTTCAGGCTAGTTTCTAGAGTGATTCTATGCTACTTAATTTATCACAATATAAATCTTTTATTCAGCTAAAGATGTGTTTGAAAGCCAACATTTTGGGTCTCTGGTTCTTGCAGATTTCCTTAAACATCATGATTCTCTCCTGTTCCAGGAGAAGGTCATACTGCATGACAATTAAACTCCTATCCATGGTCAGCTGTGCCTTGGCAAATGCAATGGACCTTCTTTGAGTGGTGAAAATTGCCTTCTATCTCAGCTAGGGTTGTGCTAAGCTGTTTGAACTTGCAAAAACCCAGCCCCTTTCCTCCTTGTCATTTGTAAGATGGACTTTTACCCTCTGTGCTTACTTTTGGGCAAATATATCTCCAGTGGGAAAAATAGCACATTAATACTTTTAGTGTCTCTTTCAACCAGTGACTATAGCCCATCTAACTACATTGGTCTGTCCTTAGCTGAGAAGGAGAGGAGGACCCCAGTATATCCTGGCATTTGGCAATCTGCCTACTGCTCGGTACATTTCATTTCAACTGCTGCTTCCTCTTACTATCTGAATAAACTCCTTTTAGCCAAGTCTTGCTTGAACACGTTGTAGCTGGCCCTAGGAGGCAATTTTAAGCCCTAAGGACTACTTTAAGAAGATTGATACATGAAAGGATGTTCCAAGCCACTCCAGAAGTGAACTAGCAAGTTAAGGAGTCATGAGACATGCCTAGGTGAAATGGTGATTTGCTCTAAAAACATTTTGTTCTGTGTTTTAGGTCAGGGCTCTTTTGATTTCAAGGGAAGATGAGTGAGAGAAAAAGAAATATTTTGCTTTTCTTGAACCGCTTCGGGAAAAAACATAGGCTGTGTCTTTTAGCTTGCAAAGTGAACTCATTGCACCTGACTGTACCTCACAGATCTGGCGTTTGTAATTTATTTGGCTGCTGCTGCTGCCTATGTTGGATGTTGGAAAAAAGACATGCAAAAGTTTATTAGTTAGAATCATACTTTCTTTACAGGGTATCTTACTTTAACATGCCTCCTGTACTTTCCAAATACCATGTTAAACACTTTTAGAAATGTACACTTTTATTAAGCAATATCTTGGAGCGTAATTTGTGGAAATAAAAGCTTGATCCACTATAAAAATAACTGTTATTACTAAACTGAGTATATCTGAGCATGAACATGCATATTACTTTGTGCCTATGACTCTCAGAGTAGCCACACCCATGCACACACTTTTGATATTCAGAGGTGCAGTGAATATTTGAATGGATGCTTTAAGAATGAGTGAATAACACCCTACCATAAGAGGATCAAAATTTCAGAAAATGCATATACAATTTAGTACTTCAGTGAAATGTCCTCACATAACGCTACCCTGACCTTCGTTTCCCAAAGACACAGTCACTTTGTGTAGAGGTTGCTCTGTAATTTCTGTGTTTTTTTTTTTTTTTATCCTTTTCTTTTCTTAAGAAATATTCCAAGTAATCTTAAACAGCTAAAATTCACTAGGAATTATTTGTTTGTCAGTTCAATTTTGTGGTTGTTGCTTGGTTGTTTTTCTTTCTGGAGGCCCTGTCTCGTGTCCAGTACTGTTAGTCTTGTAAAGCTTTCCAACAGGATAATACAGCTTCAGAATTTTAAAAGGCAACTAAACATTGTGAACACTTCATTCAAAGTTGTGTGTTTGTGTGTCAATATACCGTCTGTGTTTATAATGAAAAATATGATCAGATTTTAACATTTATGGAGCTACAAGTCAGCACTAGCAGCAAATCAAATCAAGCATGTGCCTGTAGTTTAAGAGCAGTTGTAGACAGAAAAGCATTTTAACATCAACATCTCTGACCTCTGCCAAATGGAAGTGACATAAAATGCAAAAAACACTGGTATACACTAAAAAATGACTTGATTGCTGAGCAGAATTTGTCGGCATACCAGAAAAAAATCCAGTGTCCAAAAAAACAGTGGGGCATTATATGGGCCAGGAGGGGATTAATAGCATCTATTCATACCCTCACCCAAAATGAAAGCCCAGGCTGGGCACAATTCAGCAGTGTACTGAGCAGTTAGCTACAAATCCATCAGAGAAAACAATCAAGTTGAAGGGCAATGTCAAGATCTGATTTTCCTACGGCATTGCACCTGCTTACCACAGTGCGTAAGCCTACCATTTTCTTGAATAGGGCCAGTGTCTTGAGAGGCGATGCTCATTTTCTCCATTTCAGAATAATTTTATCAATTCTGGAAACACTAGTTTATTACAGCAGATTAGCTTAGAAAATGTCAGAAAAATCTATCTCTTTAGCAGCATCTTCATTTTGCAAGCATGTTTATACCTTCTGTATAAGTTTAATCAGCTCTTACTAGATAGAATACTGTTTATAATACTCATGAGTATGTAAGGTATTCAATGCCTCACAGTATCAAGAGTACAGTATTTGTACTTCCTTCTAATTCTAAGTACAGTCCTTAAAAAGATCTGGATTTCTAAAGGATCAATGTTACTCATGAGTTAATATCTATATTCAACAGTGGTTTAGGTGCCAAAAGCTACATAATCAACAGAAACTTAATGAGTTGAAAAGCTTAGTTTGCTGATATGTGGGTTCCCATTCAAACCATAGTGCTCTCACCAGAGAGATCTAAGTGCCCAAAGCTGTTTTTTACAACTTTCTGTGCACTGAAAAGCACTGGAGAGCATTGCTTTGGCCAGCCCCGTCTGTGAAACCTGCTCAGGTTAAGGATGGGCCTCCAGGTAACAATAGACCACCAGCCCTTTGTCTCTTCTTCATCAGTGCAGGCTGAATAACACGACTTCCTTCAGACACTGCTTTCTCTTCAGGTGTTGTTCTTGTCTCAGAAATGGTCACGCACAAGATGGGTAGAGCTATGGCCATTTCCAGTAACAGAAACACACTTGTGGACAGAAACAAACTCATGGACATGTGGGCCCTTTGGCACACTTGGTACTGCTGAGCTCAGGCAGTTGTTCTGAGTAATTGACTGGTGCCTACGTGGCAGACATTTATGCCTTAAATCCTTGCCAGGCACCTATACCGGCAGGTAGAAATTAATTTCACCCAACTTGGGTATTTAAATGGTTAATTGTGTAACCTTAAACTGATGGAGGGGCTTTATTGACTGAAGTGACTGACTGGGGTTCTTACGCACATGAGAAGCTAAGAACCACCCGTACGAACTGAAGTCTCCTTGAAGTCATTGGGATTTGGATTCTGATGGTGAAATCTCGACCCAAATCAAAATTGAAGACTGAAGGAAAAAAGCCCATTGACATTACTGAGGCTAGGTTTTGAGTCCAAGAGCTCAGTGATATGCCTGCAGCACAGGCAAAGGTGCCAGCACAGATCATGTCAGTGTAACTTTCTCATTTTACCAGCAGCAGTGTGTTGGCAGCAGCCTGGAAGTTACTACGTGCTGCAAAATCCTTCTGCAAAGTTGAGGTAAACATTAGATGTTAACCTGCCCTGAACTCTGTACCGCTTTAGCAAGGCCAGCTAGCTCAAGGAAACAGACAACAATCCCTTTACACAGTGCCCTTCCCACGTACTTCTGAGAGCAACAAATTTTCCAGTCCTGGGAAGACAGACAGGAGATAGTATGTCTCTATTTTGTATGAGGTTTGTGATATTTAATTTATCAGTTTAAGGAAGGTGCTACAGAACATGTAGATACACGGAGAGAGCAGCACTGGGTTTTTTTTCAAAGGGTTAGCTTCGTAGGGATGCAAATCTATGTGCATTGATTGACACCCAGGGTCTCAAAGACCTCAAAGGTTGTAGTATCCCTTCTGGTAGAAGGTCATTGAGAAGAGATCTTTAATGCAGTTTTAAAATTGCCTGAAGTCCGGAGGCATCTTTGATTTTCTACCGTTCTGAATTTGACGGGGGCACTGCACTAATTGCTCTGATCCTCTGTGAAAGGTAACACTCACGTACGCATGTCAATGTTTCTGGATCATTAGCTGACATTGACACTTCAAGCCCTAGGATATTAATAAAATTAGAGACCTTTAACATTACCTCAGTTCTTTTTTTTCTCTTGAGGACACTGGGATATTTACTCAGTAAGTCCCTGCTGGGAGGTTCCTGTGATCTTTGCCCCCTTCCTCTCTCCAATGGCAGATCTGTCCACAGTCTATGATTGTAATACACCTTTCTGCCTCTCTCATTTTTGGTCTTCATTAATACTTACCCATTTACTTGGGACTGTTTCAAGCTTCTTTGCTATCAAATGAAACATTTATTGGGGTTCTGGTGTCCCAAGGGTGTCCTGAAACCATCAGTTCTCTAAAGACCTAGAACTACTCATTCGCTTTGGAGACACCTTGAACTCCAATCTTTTTTACCCTTAATTCAGGACATGTAGAAGCTATTCTAGAATGTGTTTTGGGCTCACCTGCCTGCTCAGCTCTTATCAGGTGACATTGCCATAGGAATAGGTGGAAGTTGCTGTGCATACCATCTCTGTAGCATGCGTGTCCCAAATCATGAGGTGAACTAGGAGTATCCTTCTTTACAGTCCCATCCGAAAAGTGAGGATGTTCCAGCATGTGGACAGGAGAAGTAAATCATAGAATCACAGAATCAGAATCATAGAATGGTTTGGGTTGGAAAGGACCTTAAAGATCATCAAGTTCCAACCCCCCTGCTATGGGCAGGGACACCTCCCACTAGCCCAGGTTGCTCAAAGCCTCATCCAGCCTGGCCTTGAACCCCTCCAGGGATGGGGCATCCACAGCTTCTCTGATAAATTTCATCCCATGCTGCCTGAAGGCAATGGCCTATACAGAAGCCAGTACTGTCAATGCTTATAGGAAAGGATGAATTATGGAAATCTCATCAGGTGTTTTAAAAAAAAAATGACAAGAAATTGCCTTGGTGAAATTTGCATCTGTAAAAATGTTTAAGTGTAAATTAATTTTTGGGTATTTTTTCCATGAAAAAAAAAACCAAAAACCAAAACTTGTTCTCAATTATTACTTAAACAATGTTTCTGGCTTTATTTGGTCTATTTTTTAAAATATTAAAAGAGGTTTATTTTTTTTATTTTTTATATTCAGAAAAACTGAACGTTCTTTTGTTTGGACTACTCAATCTGAGAAAATCAAAGCAGTTCTCTGGAAAAAAGAAATGTAGAAGAGAATATCACTTGCAGATCTTCCCTTCACTTCTATTACTTGTATCCAAAATTTAAACACTTACTGAATCTATAGGTCCTCTGTCATCATGATGACAGAGAATCGTTTTCCACCACTCACATTTGACCAAGAAGTTCCAACATTTTATTTCGGTTATAGAATGAACCGCATATGAGTTTGTCACTGTGTGGGTAGATTACTGTAGAGTGCTCTTCTTTGTGGCAAGTTATAACAATTTGCTTCAGCAATTTGCTATAATGCAGTTGTAACATAACAGGGACAGTAAAGAGTTGTGTAACTCTCACTGTGTGGAACAGTTTGTCCACCAAGCAGCAAGAAGGTCTGATAGAGGTGTTACTAAGGGATTATTTCCAAAATACCTGTAAAGGGAATTGTGACTAAGGATGTGCAGACACAGAAATACCTGACACCTGTCAGAGTTGCTAAAATTATTCTTGTTATTGTCAGGGTGCACAATGGTTTAATTCCCCATGAAAATCTGGGCAACATACTTGCTACCCAAGTGAATAAAGTGACAAATACTACCAGCTCTAGTAATAAATGAATTTGCCTTTCGGATGGTAATCTTTCATGCTAGTTTATATGCCAGTGCTTAAGGCAAACTATTTAAAACACACTTCACCTAGTGGGAATCTGGCAACACATGAGTGAGAAAAATTGATCACAAGCATTTCTTGTTGACATATGTCTCTCTTTAACTCATCTAGAACCCATTTAACAGGCCATGTCATCAGGAATAAGACCAGTTTTATGTCATAGATCAGTTTTCTGAACAATAATTCATCCGAACAAAGACAAAATAGTATATGTGTATATATAGTATGTGTATTATTTGCAAAGGAGATTTTTGTGAATTATATATATATGTGTCGAGATATATACATACATATATATATATCTATCTATATGTATTTAGGTCGAGAGAGGTTCTCCTCCCCCTTTACTCTGCCCTGGTAAGACCGCATCTGGAATATTGTGTCCAGTTCTGGGCCCCTCAGTTCAAGAGGGACAGGGAACTGCTGGAGAGAGTCCAGCGCAGAGCCACAAAGATGATTAAGGGAATGGAGCATCTCCCTTATGAGGAAAGGCTGAGGGAGCTGGGTCTCTTTAGTTTGGGAAAGAGGAGACTGATAGCCTGGAAAAGAGGAGACTGAGGGGGGACCTAAGCAATGTTTATAAATATGTAAAGGGTGAGTGTCAGGAGGATGGAGCCAGGCTCTTCTCTGTGACATCCAGTGACAGGACAAGGGGCAATGGGTTCAGGCTGGAACATAGGAGGTTCCACTTGAATATGAGAAAAAACTTCTTCATGGTGAGGGTGACAGAGCACTGGAACAGGCTGCCCAGAGAGGTTGTGGAGTCTCCTTCTCTGGAGACATTCAAAGCCCGCCTGGATGCGTTCCTGTGTGATCTGATCTAGGTGTCCTGCTCCGGCAGGGGGATTGGACTAGATGATCTTTCGAGGTCCCTTCCAATCTCTAACATTCTGTGATTCTGTGTGTGTTTGCATGTGTCCGTGCATTTGTCTAGCCTGTCTTTACATTTGAATATAGATATGTTTGATACATTAGCTTAATATAAATGACTTTGCATATATACTTTATCAACTCCTGAAATTATTTTTTTGTAATTCACTGAACTTCACAGACAAGTCAAAGCTAGATTTTGTTATGGTAATGCTGCTGTGTGTATTTAAACATCTAAAAGTCATTTGCTTGGGGTCCTGATGTGGCAGAAATTAGTGCATCTCCACTGGATTCCTCAGCCAGATTCTGTCAGCTAAAGTTCTGATGTGAGAGATTTAGAATTAAGATAATTCTCTGTGCCTTGAAAAATAGATTATCGTGATGCAGCTGGAGTGCCTTAGTTGTTAAGTCATTGTGTCAATCACTGGTAAATGGAATAGGTTGCTCTCAAGAGGCTGTACAGTGACCTGTTGTCTGTGAGGAACATTGGTGGTCTCAATTTAGTTTGAAAAGGAGAATTGACTGAGCAATAGTTACACCAAAGAACAACAAATTTGGCATCATGTAGCTGGGAAAGGGAGAAGTAGTGACTGTTTTTTCTGTAATAAAGTGCTTACAGATGTAATGAAAACTTGATGAGATTTCCAAAGCCTAAAGCAAATTTGAAAAACTGATTTGGTTATGAAATTACAGTATCCAATCTACTGACCTGTTTGAGTAGATCAGATTAATGACACTGAATATTTTTGCAATCTGGGCTTTTATTTTGATGTAGTACCATGACTCTAGCTCATCACCAATGAAACAACAACCTTAGATATTATCACTAAACAGAATATTTTGTGTCTCTTGATACTAAAAAAAAATAAAATATGGGAGGGGAAACAAACAAGCATCAGTATCTTCTTAGAATTATTTTCCAAAGTTCATTTCTTTAACAGTCTTTGTGGTCTTCATTTTTTGGCCTGATTCTTTATTTCCAGTCTCTCTTTTATCTTTTATCTTTCTCCACCCTTCATTTTAAGTTTTTTGTCCACTGCTCATTCACGCAGCCAGATCTTTCTCCCACAGGCTTTTGTACCCTCAAGTGCTTATTTTGCTTTGCAAAGCTCGTATTCTACCCCACGTTGCTACTGAAGTAAACTCAGTCATTCCATACTAGATGATGATTCTACTGGTCCTGAGAGGGAGAAAATAATCTATACAGTATATGTTCATCATGTTGTGGCATGTGCAGCTGATGTTATGAATATGAGGATTTATCCATCCCCAAAGAAGAGAGAGAGAGAGAGAGAAGAAAGAGACCAAGAAAGAAATTTCATTTTCCTAACAAGCAATCATTAGGAAATCATTTTAAGACTCTGACAGTAATTTCCCAGTGGCTGGTTGGGGGCGGGGGAAACAAAAACAAACACAAAACCCAAAAACCAAACCTAAGCAAGAAATTGTGTTTCATACAGAATGCCAAGTAATGCTGTATGACAATGTGAATCAAGTACTCGGGGTGCTAGGAGAGTACAAATTAAAGCTCACTCAGCCATTATGCTGACTCTCTCGGTCATAAAGACCTAGAGATTCTTAAAGAAAATTACTAATTTGTTTTTTTATTTTCAGTGTCTGTGGAAGTACTGCAGAGTTGAAATATAGTCTTGATGTTTCACTGAATAAGCACTTCCATTTATATTTCACAAACTTCAGAACAACTGCTCTTTACAGGATTCAAAGAACATTGAGAGTCTATAGGGCGTGAACAGTCAAACTCACCAACACTGCCTAACATCAGGCACCCTATCACTCCCCACTGACCCGTTACAGAATGCAGGTTCCTAATTTCCTATGCTTCTAGTTGTCTAAAATTGACAATGTGGTTATTGCCTTCTCCTTCCTTTCCTCTTCACCTGATTTTGCTACAATCATGACAAAAAGATGAATTAATTAGAAGCACAGTCTTTGGATGATTGTGCATGGCATTTCATATGCAAAATAAATTACTTTGCGCCTTGTAACCGTATACTATTAAGAACTTCTATTTTAGGTGTTCATTGCACAGGACAGAATTTACAGAACTGCATTTAAAAATATTTTCCCTTTAGGAATGTGTGTATCTACTGCATAAAACAGAAAATACATATACTTTCTAATACACTGCTTTATCCATCTTGTACATTACTTAACATACAAGTTACTGATTGCTCATTCTATTCTTTTATATTGCTTTATTTTAAAAGAATGAAATTGGTAAGGTGACAGGCTTAAGGTACTGCAGGACTACAAAATGACATCTGTAGGACACGGTCCACTACTTCAAAACTATCTTGAGAGAGACTATTGCCTATCAGTAGAGTAGCAAATAAGATACTGACTGAGTGAGAAATGCAATGTGTGCTCTTAGATCTTGCTTCGCGGGAAATGATAGAAATGATTATAAAGCAGATTTTCTCAAGTCCTAGTAGAATCTTAGAAACTCTTACTACAGGGAATTCTAACTTCATAGGAGCTCCAGCTCTGATGCCATTATGTTTCTGAGTTCCCGTGATTGCTTTTGTGACACTGTTAAATATGATATAACAAAATAGTGTGCAACCATATTTATAACGAATAACACAGGCAAAGCTGTCATGAGCAGCTGCTTTTTTATAAAAGTTCATTTGATATATTTATTTGTTTTCTATTTTTTCACATTGAACTCTCTGTATCCAGCAAAGTGGAAAATAACTCTCCAAAAGCTTTGCTTCAGAAAAAGAAACTGTAAGGCCTCTATAAAACTACATTAGTTTAGAAAAGTATTCGAGACTCCTGGAAGATGATGGAATTCCTAGATTTGTTTGCCAAATTCATTTAGATGCTCAGTATGTTCTCTGCATATGTAGCATACCAAAATTATACAAGCATATCACAGTTCTGGACTTAGAATGGAGTCTGTTTCTTTAGTCAAGTCAGTATGCTTGCAGCAACAATCTTCCTTCATACATTTCCTGCATGAAAAATCGTTTGTTCTGATCTGGTGTTCTTCAGTTTCCATTTATTTCTGTCATTCTATAATCTATGTTAAAAATTTCTCTAGTAGAATTCTTTGTGGTATTTAAAGATTTTATACTTGTCAGTTTTAATCTTTTCCATCTCTATGGAATGAGGAAGTAGGTAATTTTTTTTTTTTTTTCCTTCTAATCAAAGAATTTGTACACTTGCAGTCTCACAGTGTTCAAACTGAAGCTTTTCTTGGTAAAGGTTACAACTAATTTCACTCACAGACACTTGTCTTTGCTGTCAATAACTTTGACAGGGAACCTTGGCTGGATAGGAAAATGGTTAAGTTTGCTTATAAAGCAAAGAACAGTATTTCTTAAAGTTTTTAAGAAAAAAAAAAAGCCAAACTTTTCTGAAGCTAGTTCATTAAATCTGTACACATACAGAAAAGAACTTTGTCACTGTCTGCCTCCAAAAATATCTTTTTGTCCATATTGTATGAGTTGCAGATAATAACCTTTCCTGTTGAATGTAAACAGCAGTTTTGTCTAGTTTTCTGGGCTGGAAATTTCTAGGAAGCAATTTTTCCCAACTATCTTAACACGGTCAGATGAATCTCTTTCTGAAATTACCCCTGTCCTTTCTGTGGGTTAGTGAGGAAGAAAGGCTAACCCAGTCACCCAGCTTTTCAGCTGTGTAAACTCTATGGACCCTTACTCAATACGTTTCATGGTGAGAGAGGGAGGAAGAAAGAATCACCCTGAGGAATTTAGTCTCTTTAATAATTCTGTTAATATCATTGTGCCTATGATCCATGATTATCACAGGATTTGTCCATGAGAAAGAAGTGAACTGAGAAAGGTTATTCAATGGGAGTAATGAAATTGTACAAAGGACACTGTGTACTAATAAAGAGAGGTGTTATTCTACATGTAGAAATACTTTTCACCTATGCAAGACACTGATAATGAAAAAGAGATTTGGAGGTAAGTAAAAATGACATTTACACCCACAGTAAATCTCCCTCTTACTTCTACAGCAATGTAAAGACTCTTAGTGCAAATGACAAGTAGTCTCCAAAGAGCTTTTCATGTAATGATTGTGAAGCGATTCATACTGCATTGCTGCTACTGCCATTAACAATGAGATGTCAGAAGGAACTGTAGGAGCTCAACAGTTTTGTAAATCAGGGCGTATGTACTGAGCAGTGGGCACCTGGAAACCGAGGCAAGCACTTGGGTGACACCCAAAGTAGCACAGGATATCAGTGGTGATATGGCATCAGCAGCCCTGATTTCTACCTGCCAGCACTCCCAAGCACCTCTGTCCCAAACTGCTCAACTAGTGAAAAAAGGCATTGGAAATCAGAAACAGACTGAAAGCATAGTAGCCTCTCTGCATTTTTTCTGAAAATATTCAAATTCTTGAAAGGTTATATTTTACACACGGGATTTGAAGCACCATCACCCAGTATTTCCTGATATGTTAAGTTGCCTAAATATTGTGTTGCATTAAGTGTTTGTTCTGGAGATTTCCATACCAGGAAGCTTGGAGTATAATAGACAAAAAGAGCAAAGAAAAAG
Organism: Pterocles gutturalis; assembly: GCF_000699245.1. NCBI lineage: Eukaryota > Metazoa > Chordata > Aves > Pterocliformes > Pteroclidae > Pterocles > Pterocles gutturalis. The sequence continues at coordinate 24,076 of NW_010138941.1, forward strand.
AAAACATGAAGGTTATGTAAGGGATGAAGATTGGACAGAGGCAAAGACATGAGACAAAGCTCGGACAAGAAGTTTTTGTGGAGGGACAGAAGAGATTTGAACAGGGCACCCAGAGCCTGGGAGGTCTGTGCCGATATACTCTTTGAGTGATACTAAGCAAGGCTCTTGCAGCTAGCTTTTCACTCTATCATTAGGTGCCTGGTCTAGATCTGTTTGAGTACCTGCATAGGGGTAACTGCAAAGTCAGCTTGTACCTGTCCTAAAACTCCATGTGCTTACACTTCTTTTCTTCCTAATGCTCTAAAATCCACTAGTTTACTTGACAAACCATAATATTAGGTGTATGAACGTAGTAAGACTGATGATTCAAATTTAAGATTATTTCAACCATGGTTTTATGTCATAGCTGGTCCTATAGAAATGGGGGGGGGAGATCTCCTAGGGCTGAAAGAGTCTGTCATTATTTATTATAATAATTGGTTGTTTTCCTCTGACATGAAGGAGGGAAAGCTACTTTATTGATAACTTATTTTCAGTGTTTTTTTTGGGGGGGGGTCTTTTTTTGTTTTGTTTTGTCTTTTTTTTTCCTTTTCTGAGAAGATTAAAGGGCTCCACAAAACAGGAAACAAAAAGCAAACAAACATTACAGTTACATGTGCTGCCTGGACACAATGGGAGAAATAGATGAGGTGGGTTGTGTGCCTGACAAAAAGGAAGGAAGGGGTGAAAAATTCATGTGGTTGAGGGATGACTTTGGATATTTGTGCGTGAACTTCCAGTAGAGAGTAAGCAATAAGAGGCAACTGTCATATATAAAAACCTTAAAAAATAATTTTAGTTTTCTTAAAAAGTAATGCTAAAGTGAGTCACGAGTGACAGTGGGAGAAAGTATAAGTTACAGGGGATGGAAGGTAGAGTAAGAGAGGTTAATCAGTTTTACCTCATGTGGTTAACTTACAGTAACCATCTTGATGTTAAAGTGTTGTGATCTAGGGACATAGGCTATGTTTGATTTGTTTCTCCAGGCTTCCTAGAAGTTGCACATTTCACCATTTTGAAAACAGAACCCTACCTCCACCAAAGTATTTAGGAAAGAGATGGAGTTCTTGGAAGTCAGACACAGTAATCCTCTAATCTGTTAAAAATAAAACAAACAAAGGAAATTGATGATCACATACCTTTAATAATGCAGAGGTAAGAGCAGTCTATGGTATCTCAAAAACGGGACTCTCTGTACCTTCAGATTAGCAAATTTGAAACCTTGAAACATACGAAATTAAACGTACACCTGCACACCTTATCCAAACAGGAAGTAACTATGTGACAGATATTTAGGAGCTGAGATGATTTTCTGAGCTTGGTTTAAAGGAAGAAAGTGAGTCTCTCAGAGCACAAACATTATGCCTGCCCAGCAACTATGGAACGTGCGTGTGTTTGTTTCTCTCTATCTTCTTCTATATGAGGTTCTACACTTTGTGTAAATAACCAAGCAGCAAAGACATGGATATAATTTTCCCTCATATATTAAGCAGAGGCCTATATGATCAATCTTTTCCACTGACCCAAAGAACACAGAATTTTGATTGCAAAATAGAACCGTTCTTGCTGGGGATCCTGGCAGTAATTCACAGAAAACACTACATTGGTGTGTGGTCCATTTGCCTTTCCTCTTTTTTGGAAAAATGAAGAGAAGACTTATTTACCTAATGTCAGTATAATTATCATATCAGAAAGTAGAGAAGTACAGGGACTACTCTCTTGTCAGAGAACCTGACTGTGATCAGATCACTACTTATAAACATAATTCCTCCCTCTTTTTAATGCATTTTATTCCTGGCTTTCTTTGCAACCTCAGTTGGTTGGTTTCCAAAGAGCCATTCCACAGTGGCTATGTGTGGAGACCCTCTTGTCCACAACAGTCACATCCCCAAGTGACAATCCCTTATACTCTGCACTTTAATGCATAAAATATCTCAAAGCATGTAGTCATATATTGTTTTCCAAAGATTACAAGTAAAGCTTGCAGCAGAGCGGAAAACCCATTGAACCTAATCATTAGCCTAACATTCTTTTCTTGTTATATTAATAAATAGTAATTTTATTAAGTTAAATGTCTGCTAAAATGTTCAGGACCCATTAAATGTCATTTTCAAATAGCAAAATACACTATATATGTTACAGAAAACAAATGCATTCTAGTAATTTTGTCTTGCGAGAAAGAGCTCTGATGTACTCCGGTCTTTATACCCAATTGGTAATCTGATCTGCATCTACTGAAGCAAATGAAAATGCTTTGATTTGAGGCCAGCAGTTTAAGACCATTCTGTAAAAGCTATATTCTGCCCTGAGTGTTAAGTTGAGGAAGAAAATAATCTTCCCATATTTCTTCCTCACTGAAGAATTCCTATTCTCCAGAGCAAGATTCATTACTCTTGGTTGGCTGCCATGGTACTCTTTCCTTGGCAAATCTACCAGCCCTTTACTAAACAGCAACAAAGGGATGTATTACTTATTTCTCCCACCTCTAGCCATTGATAGACAAAATGCTAACCAAGTAGGGTATAGACTGAACCTCTTACTAATAGATGGTGCTCTGGTGGGAGTATGTATAGCATGACTACTCATTACTGTATTGCACTAGGGTTTCGTTCTGTTGTATATTTATTTTAAAGCATCTGAATTGAACTTTTCAACTCTTTGCTATGAGTAAACTAGAGGTATATGTTTGTGTATAAGGAATACATGGAGAAGTTTCTGTGGGAAACCTTTTTAGAAGAAAAATACTTATGTTTATGAGAACCTTCTTAGAAGAAAAATGTAAGTGTCTTCTTAGGAGAAAAATACTCATGTTTGTCAGAACCTTTTTTAGAAGAAGGTCCTCATGTAGCTGATTTCTACTACAGGAGAAAATAACACCTGCAAGGGACGAGAAAGAAAGCAATTGTACAGGATGTGAGTGAGATAAGGAGGAACTGTAGGTAAACAATCAGCATGATTAGGTAATGTTAAGGGTCCCGTTCCCAGGAACAAAGTTAGCCAATAGTAACTTTGTCTTTAGGATTTTAAAATCCTTGTATCCAATTAGTAATTGCCAAATCTGCATGAGTTCTGTATAAAAGTGTGTAATCGAGGCATAATAAATGGCTACAGCATGATCATATTGTTCTGCGTCTGAGTCCCTACTAGCGGCAAGTTTCCTTAGAATGTCTTGCAAAAAAAAAAAAAAAAAAAAAAAAAAAAGGCACAACAGCAGATGCTAGTTAGCCCTAAGGTTCTGCAGAGTCCTCCTCAAAACCAGACTTGAACTAATCCTGTGCAGAGATGCAATAGTGTAAACAGTTTTTGCGGAATTGTTTTTGAGAATGCATTAGATATATTACACATGCAGTAAACATAATGCATAATGACATAAAGTCTGTTATATAAAATAACAAGTTTAAGTCAGCGATTAACTACTCAGACATTTTATTTCTTTAAATCCATTAACAGATGCTGAATTGCATGGCAAAATATCACCCACATAAATGTGGCTTCTACAAATAAACTGAATATAATCAATGCTATTCCAAGGGCTAACAGATTCACTTAACTTGGCTAGGCTTTAAAAAGGAGCTGTGATTATTTTTTTTTTCAGTAAAATTGAAACACTGAGCTATTTTATGATTCCTACTCCAATTAGATGAGGTTTTCTGTGTTCAAATTTCAGTGGGATTCTTTTGGAATTATATATGACATCTAAATTAATACTGAAAAAGTTCATCACGATTAATGTCATTACAACAAATGCTAAAGGGATTAATAAGGATTTCCTACTTGTTGTGGAGTGTAGAAGCCCTAGGAGCTTTGCCATCGAAGAACACTGGGGTGGCCTCATCTTGTCAGATCTTTTGGATTAGAGATATTAAATAAAAACATTTGTAAACTCCTATAAAATTTATATTCATCCTTTCTGTTATAAATGACATTGCTAACTCTACTGCACTTCTGGGGCCCATTTAATTTAGCAGTTGCTTCAGAAAGCACTTCATAAAAAACATTTATTGAATTAATTTGATATTTCTAATGCACTATGCATTTATAAGCTCGTCACCACCTGTAAACTCTTCTCCCAGTTGCCTTGTAGAGGCAAAATCAGAACATTTTATGTCTCATTAAAGTGAAAATTCCAGTAGCCTTAATTCTCTGGTCTCATCATGTAGCACTCTGCAGACATGTCAAAAATGAATTTTGCTGCCATTTGATTTGTGCCTTCATTCCAGCTGCCTCTTATAAATGGAGACCAAATATCCAAACCCCAAATCTCTCACACTTAATATTGCATGTTTTTGACATTGCAGCTATTTGAGATAAAGGCTACTGGGTTATAAAACTCATTGAAAGTAACTGCATATGGCTAAGCTTTGTAAGTAGTTATAAGCCACATTTTGACAAGGGTTCAAGGCAACAGCCTCATGATATAAGCAACTGTTTCAGAAATACCTAAACCAGAAACAAGAAAAATGCCCATAGATTGTGATGAGCTTTCTGAGACAAAATCTGTAATTCCTTTTCAGAGAGAGTAACTTATTCATTTGTGCATGTACATGAGGAAAAGGGAACATTAAGCCACAATTTAAACCATTCTTATGTGGTATGGGAGGACTCCTCTTTGGAATACTATAGTCTTATTCTGGTAGTCTCTATACAGATGTGAATGCAGCATGACTGCAAGGATCCTTTTAGCAAGTAAAGATGATTCCTGAGTCCTTCCAGTGTATAGTCATGCAGAAATGAGTACCAGGTGTCTCAGTCTCAGACTGAATTTCATCCTAGATGTCTTTTGTTTAGTACCTAATCTAGTTTGTTGTTTAAACTCCCTTTGATACATGAACAAGTGGTAACTATCTCCAGAGGACAGTGAAAGTTATAGATTTTAAAGATCACTGGAATAAACAACTCTTTGGACACTTTTCCATCACTGATGACAGAGGGAATCAAGAGGACTTTCTTAGGCTGCAGACTTAGAGATGGTATTCAGCTACCTAAAGATATGTAACTACTGATACCTGAAATGCCCTAGGATACATGAGACACGCACAACTAGAAATCAGGCAGGATATTTTAGGATGTTTAGTTGTTCACCTTTTTTGTAACTGAATTTCATCCTTAGATTTTAAATACCTACATCGTGATGGCATGAATCCTACCTACCCTGTCGTAATACAAATTATATGCAAAAAATTATTATCACTATGAAAACTGTTTGAAACAGTTCTCACATGTCATGCCTTTGTTTATATCCTGCTTCAGCACTGGTACAAAGAAGAACCAATTCTGCTCAAGGGTATTTCCCAAGTCCTGTTTTTATTCATGAGTAATCTGCTTTGAAGGCTTTGAAATAGCACTATTCCACTAAAAAATTTGGTATTTGATATGAGTGTAAAGAATTTATGGGAGAAAATTCTTAAATCCCAATGGGAAAACATGAACACACAACCATATGAAAGCAATATGGGTCAAAATCCGTTTTTTTGATCTGTTCTGCACTACCAGGAAAAAGGGCTCCATTAAAATTTCTGAACGAATCTTTCCTGTGTTTCATTTTTCTATTTCTGTTGGTCTAGGCCTGTCTGCTCCAAGATCTGCCTCAAGTTTTATGTTTCTAAGTTAAAGCCATAGTAAAAGACACTAGCATCACTTTTCCAATATAGAAACAGCAGCCTGTAGTAGTATCCTGTTGATCCTAATGTGATATTACAGTTTGCATAGCAGCTCCACACAGGACAGATGTAAATGGTAAATCTAGCAGCCTGAACTGTTCATTCTTCCTAGGAAACTACACTTGAGATGACACAATAAATCCCTTTGCAACCCTGGGAGCCAAGAAATGAGAATTATGACATATGAAGAACAAATATGGCCTTTACAGCATTGTAAATGCACCATAAATTACATGGCTTTTAGTATGAGGTTGTATCAGGTTATAAACGGTGTTTAATCCTCCAGGTGTGAATGATGCCTGACATTTTGTTACCTCACTGTTTGTATGTAGATAAAATATCTTACAAGTAAAATCAGATTTTTAAGCCCAGTTGCTGGATTCTACACAGTGCAGAATTTTTTTTGCACAGGGCTCAACTTCAAAATAAAGAAACATACAACAAAGCAACCCATCTTGCTCATGAACTCATCAGTGCAAGGGTTGAGTTAGTGTGTGAGTTACAATAACAACTGGAAATCTGCATCAGATCACACATTTGGGGTAAGATGAGCAGCAAAGTTGATGGGAGAAGGGAAGATAAACTTGTAGCTTTGAAACATAGAAGAAGAGTTTTTCTGGGGAACTGGTGGAGAGATTTCAGAAACAACCCACAGAAACACACGGTACCAAATCACTTCAGTTTTCAGGGGATAATGGGATGTACTAGTTGATTTAGTAACCTCTACAGTGGGAATTTAAGACATTAAGAGCTGGTAGCTAGTTCATCCATCATGAGACTGGATTCTCTGGATGTGAATAATAGACAATACTTCTGCCTGCAGATGCTGTGGAAGAAGAGAACAGCATGAGCAGGGAGGAATATGGTCACTGGTACCAGGAGGTTATAAGGTAAGTGTGACTCGGATGCCACAAATCCCTGGTTGTGTGAATTTGCAATAAATATCAGTTTGTTTCAGTGTTTGGAGATGGCATGTTGACACATTACAACACTTAGTGTCTGTTATACGAGCAGCTTTCCATCATCAACAAACAGAAATGCCACATTAAATATTTGTGTGGAGCCTTATTTTCCAGAATTGCAAATGTGTTATTGCAGCTACCATGCATGCAACTAATTTATCAACTGTCCAGGTACTCAACTCATGTAGTCCAGTGCTAAGGATCTACACAATTAAATTTTGATTGATAAGGAAATTCCATTGAGGAAGACAATATTATAATTCAGAATTTCTTCCTCATATTGCAACTGCAGGGTTTGGTGCTTGTTTGTTGGTTTGTTTGATTTTTGTTGTGTTTTTTTTTTTTTTTAATATTATTGTTTACTTTCACAGTTCTAATCTATGAGCTATGCGTCTTGGAGGGAAAAACCAGCCTGCCCAGGACAATGGAGAGATCAAGTGGTTGTTGCTACTGGCAGTAACAGTAGTGTGTGCAATGGTAGAGCAATGTGTTACTGGCATAATATTAATTAGTATGACACCCCTAGCTGTGGATGCACAGGCAGAGCCTGGAGACAAACTCACATTCAGGCACTGAAATATGAGAGAGGGTAGCTTGCTGGGTTGGTATGAACAAAATACAGCTCTTTTGTGACTGTTAAAGAAAAGTTTGGTGATATGAAGAAGTAGGGAAATAAACTACATGGACTGAAAATGTGTGTTTCTAAATAAGGGAACCATTTCATTTTAGCAGATGAGCATCTTTCCAGCACAAAAGCAGTCTCTGGAAGATAACTTAATAGTGACTTGATTTTTTTCTGTCCTGAAATGGGTGCTGGGTGTTGCTCTAAAGGTTCATTTGGTGACTCAGTCCCAAAACAGAGTCACCACACCAGCAGCACAGATATTAATCCTGTTCAGTGTTCAGCGATTTTGAGCAGTGAATAAATTCACATCAGCGGTGCAAGTTTTGTACATGGATATAGGTCATAAAATGCTTATTGAGCTATTAACACTTCCTCCAAAAATGCTTGCTCCGAGTTCGGATTAGTTCAAGAAGATGGATACTGCACCGGGGAACTTTAGTCTCCTAAAACACCATTGAGAGCACAAGCAAATGAGGAGGAAGAATAGCAGAAGAGAAGATGGTGAATGGCCAAAACACTCAGGTTGGAGAGAGGAACAGGAAAGGAACTGAAGCAGAAAATTAAATGGTCTGATACTGACTTTGAATAATAGCTATGGGTCACACTGAATCTTACTGTACTGGAAACGCACACATATTAATACTCCCCAGCTGTGACCAATTTTGTTAATCTGCAAGGCATTTTCTCTGTCTGTACCTCTCTCTCCCTTCCCTTATATGAATATACATCCATAGGTTAGTAAGGAAGACCTAACCACTCAGAATACTATTCTATAGTAAAATCCCCTTTAAAATATTTTGGAAAATTTGGGTATTTCCTTCTCTTTTCATTAACTCTTTCTGAAAAGTTGGTCCTCCTGTGAGTCCTTCACTCATCAGAATCTAATTATTGCTGTCTTCCATTCATGTTTGACTGTTTGGGTCTAGCTATCAGAGCTGGCCTCATGGGAAATCAGACTTGCTGAGATATTTGTTAGCACCACCAGTTACCTCTCTAGTGGGAGGCACTTTTTTTCTGATTTTATTAACTCTTTTTCTCTTTTCCTGCACTTTCAAACCCACAATCATTGTATTCCCACAGTGAGCTGAGGCAGCAAAACACCCAAGCCATGGATTTTGAGTTGTAAAAATTATAGCTGGAAGAGATCAATTAGGTTATCCTACCAGCGTTGCAAGATTTTATCCCACACTATAATTTTCTACTGTTTTATTCAGCCTAATTTTAAAAGTCTCGAGGGACGGGGCTTCTGCACTTCCTCTAGAAGACTTTTCAACAGTTTAATATAGCTTACTGTCAATAGGATGATTTATTGTTTTCTTTTTCATCTACATATTCCTCTGCATAATGCATGTCCGCGACCCTTAAGTTACATTCTTTTGAAAATATTTTCAATCAAATATTCTTTCTCGATGGTGTCTCGACTGTATGTGGGTTTTGTTGTTCAGCATAAATAATAGACATCTGCTACGGAACACATAAAATTTTTAGGTTTTTTATATTATTTCACACATGTATTTGTTGAAAGGATACTAAGAAACATTCCTTCAGAGGGATTTCCTACTTAAACTACTCTTAGCAAATAAAATATAAGGATTTTTGAATCTAGACAATCACACACACACAAAAAAAAAAAAAAAAAAAAAAAGAAAGTAGACTATTTCTGGCTGAAATTACCTTTCTTAGAGAAAACAAGCTCACTATATTCAGCAGCTTCTTTCTTTATCTTTTTCCTCACCCCTTATTGTTAACATGTGGTCTGCTGTGCTTCTGGTCTCTCTTTGACAAAGGCATCACTTATGTTTCCTTGGCCAACCTAAGCTTCTTCACCCTCTTTCTTTTCCACTGTCCACTCTTACTGACTGTGATTACCAGTCTAGAGTGTCACTCACATCAACTTCAACACTCTAGTGTCTGAGGTCTTTTGTCACACCTCAGGTACTGCTAGTAATGACACCTTCTCCTTTCCCATATTTCACTACTTTTCCTTAAAACTTTCTGTTCTATTCTTAATAAAATCACATATATTCAACTTTCAATTCTTCTCCATATCACCAATCCCTTTCTATTTTTTTCACATTCCTGGTTCCCTAATGCTGTTGATCAGTTTGTTAAAGATAACAATTAGGCAAGTAGAAACAATGCAGAAAAAAACCTTTTAATGTAAGAAAATGTTTGGATGAAGTGAAATAAGAAAATGCTTCATTCTTGCAAAATGTGCAAGAAATGTACAATTTCTACTGCAAAAATATAATTACAAGTATTTTGCATGTAATTATGTTTATAACAAAAAAAAAAAAAAAAAAGAAAAGGCTTTTGAGACCCGTTTCTGAGTCAAAGCCCTAGAAAGGATGATTACTTACTGCCTTACCTCTTGTGTTGTTATATCAAAAGAAAAAAAAATCAGGCCTCAACTTGATAAACAAAGCAAACCCTTCAGAACTTTCA
>NW_010138941.1:33816-48399 GCF_000699245.1 Pterocles gutturalis
AAGAGATTTACTGACATGTGCTTGAGAGTTTCATTAAATCAGTACTCCAACTTGTTTTTGTATAAAATACTATCATTTTTACATCTGTCTCAAAATGCTAAACCAGTGAAATAAAGTCAAAAAATTAAAGGAAAACACTGTTCATTGTTTTCATATTTTCTAGGCAACAATGTTTGCCTTAAAAATACTTTTCTTCAGAGAAAGAAATGGTTTTTAATCAAAAACACTTTCAGCTATGTCTAAAACAGATATTGGCCTATCCAGAGGAATCAGAAAGCACTTTGTACTGAATTTAATGTCATGCTAACATTGTCACAGTTTATATTACTAAAATACTATTCTCAGAAATGTTATCTTTTAATTTTAATTTTTTATTCCAATGGGACAGATAAGGAGCTGGAAAGAATGCAAATGAGAACGGCCTCAGAGACAGGCATGCTTTGTCATTTGTCACTGCCAAAATCCATCAGTAATATGGTATCATGAGGGGGAGCTGCTGAAAGACTAAGAATCTTACTGGAATATTTAAGCATGATATTGTAGTGAGATTTGGACCAATGCCCATAAAGCAAGCTGATGCTTACTTTGTTAGTTGCTGTGAAGCAAGGCAATGTAGACAGGGAGCCACCATCTCTTGTTTTTGCCCCCAGGGGCTCTTTCCACTAGCCTGCCTGACTTTTAAAATTTCCAGCTTACTTGATAAAATTACAGGCTTGTGAACATTTCACTGGCGTGAGGAGGACAGTAGGAGTTCCTGTCCACTCTCCTCCCTGGCCTGTGGCAGACACAGAGACTGCTGCTTTCCGATTCCCTCCTGCTGCTTCTCAGAGCAAGGACAGGTTCTCACAGGCTGGAACGAATCAGCAAAGGGATGGTGGAGAGGAAAGAACAGGAAAGGAAAAGAGAAAGGGGTAGAGAAAGAGTTAAAAATCATCAGTTTTTTGAAAGCAGAGATGATAGTCAGCCATCCAACCACCATGCTTTTTAAACAGCTCAGTCATGAAGGAAGAACCTAATAGAGTCTTTGAACTCATTCAGTTTCTGTAATTTAACATGGCTCATCGACTTGTGCCTGTGGGATTTCCAAGTGGTCTCTCATCCGAGTGCTAAGCAGGCCCTTGAGTACTTAACTTCAAGACAAGATCAGGTATGTTTAGACTGTATGACTGAATCTAAAGATAAAGTCAAAATAAAAGACACAATCCCGTGTCTTTTTCCTTTTAAAATCAGTCGTGGGAAGGCTAAAGGATCATTGTATCACAAGGGCAGAGGCTCTTCATCGGCAGGATAAAAAGCGCGCTTCCAAGAGCTCTGAGAAACATTGTGCTTCATAGCTGATTGGTTAAGCACTAACATACCCTGGAGGAATAGTTGATTAAATGCTTTTTTCCTTAAATAATGAAGATGTGAACATGAGGAATCAAAAGGAAATGAAATATCGAAGGCCACATCAAGAATCTGTGTCAGAATTCAGGACATTTGCACCTTTGCTGCCAAGGCTGTGGCTCAGGTCATATGATGCTAAGTAGTGCTTTTCTAATTCCAGTACTGTAGAACTGCTTGAGTTTGTTCTTTTCTTGTTAGAAGTCATGAAACATAGTGATGTGACCAATAGTTTAATGGGACATGTGAGATTGTGATATTGTAGTCCAGATATACTATACAGTGTGACGAACCTCAGGGGGACCTGTATAATATTATAATGTATAATAACGTATTATTATACATTATTGTATCCATTCTGAGTTCCTCTAGACTTCCCAGCAGAACATATTATTTTTAGTGAAATGCAATTTTTTGAGTTGTCTTTTTTTCTAATGTATTTTTGACACTTTAAAGTTTTAAAGGCACAAGTAGAAGACAAGCTTGCAATATATCCCAGCGGATCTGCCTCTCCTTAAGAATTTTGTGCTACCATGTGTGTCATCAGTGGTGAACACAATGATTAAGTTCCATAACAAGCAGAAGGGCCAACTGCTCCCTGCATTCTGTGTTAAGCTAAGGCATTTTATGGCAGCTGGGTAGAGAGGTGATATTTTCAGACACACTCTCTTAGGTTATCTTATTTCACTAGCACACTACAAACATTATGCAAATTAAGAAATAACTTCAGTGCTGCTTGACAATTTCCATTATGAAATTGATGATCAAATTGGAGTACCTTTTTACAATAACAGGGGAGTATCAATCAAGGTCAAAATACTTTAAAAGAACAGGCAAAACAATGCATAGAGAAGGTAACTGTGTCTTTGCTGTTTTACGGAGGAAGATTGGTAACCAGCCAAATGATTCAGTTTCAGTGTCAGTATTTTTCAGCTTGTGTAAAGTAATTTGTTGAAAGCATTAAGCTTCATTTATTCAGTTGTAATGTACAATTCATTGACTGCTGGCCTTTTTGAAAAGTTGGTGCAGATCAATTAGAAAATAATCCCTGCATCCCACAAAAGGCTGAGCTGGTGTAATCAGAACTGAAGTCTGTATCATATGGACTCTTTGCACAGATGAGTGAGGGAACAGCCCTGTTGGGGTTCAGGTTTGGGAGACTGTAGCTGCATGTTTGGTCACAGAGCCCAGAGGATTTAATTCCTTGTGTGCAAATATTTTGCTTATGGAATCTCAATTCTTTAAATAAATAATGTACAACCAGCTGGGAAATCCTTTTAGAGGTCCTACTCCACCAAGTGCAATTCAGTTGCCATCCCGTTCCCTTCCATGAGACCTTCACTTCTGGTGTGTTGTAGCTCTTTGGGCTGTTCTCCTCAGGCTTGATACAAAGCCTGTGGCAAGCAATGGAAGCAGTGTTCTACTGATTGAAAGGACTATTGGACGGTACTCTGTTATTTTTGTTAGTGTTTTTTTCTTTGTAAAATACATTTTGAAGGTTAGATATTCTTTCCTTCTTTCCTTTTTTCCTTTTCTCTTTCACTTCCTTTTTCCCTTCCCTTCCCTTTTCCCCTTCTTCACCCTTCTCCTTTCCCCTACAATTTATAATGTAGACATTATCTTCCAGTTATTAACTTAGTCTGGCTTTTCTAATTTTTCCAGAAAAAGCTCCCAGGGAATTTGTTCTCACAAAGAATTAACGCAGCTCAACACCACCAGGATGAAATGAACTGAGTAACTCTTGTGTCAATAGATATTCTTCCACAGCTTTTTTTAACTCTTGTGCTGGAACCTTTTGTATTGATTGCATAAGCTTCTGAACACCTAAATTAAACGTTTCTCATGGTCTTTGATATAACTGCTGTCTTTTTTTTTTTAATATGTTAATTTATCAGCATTCATTATTTATATTCACTTGGCGAAACTGCTGTTTATACTTTCTTTTCAACAGAACATCCTTTCAATTTCACACTTTATGTTTGAGACTTTATCTACCAGGCTTTAACTAGCATGGGGTCATGGAAACTGCTATTCACTTTCACTTCTAATATAATCTCATTTCGTATTATACATTTACATTATTTTCTGCATTTCAGCAATGATTACTATGCTAAAGTGCTATGTTTGCAATACTGTCACCATTTTCTCTTTAAAAGGAAAACTTTCTTCTTTTTTTTTTTTTTTTTTTACTTGAAGAAAATCTGTCCATTGTTCAACCATTTGTAAGTGTCTCTAGAGAAAGTACTCTATATAAGCCTGGCAGGATTTGTATTTTTTTAGGATATTTCTGTTTTTTTGAGGAGGCTTAAGTGAGCTGCTATTGATATGAATCATTGCTATGTTCATAACATTAAATACCATATTTAACAGATATTACCAAAGCAGGAGAAAGGATGGTACCAAAGGGAAAGGACAGTTCTTTGTGAAGAAGCTTGAAATGAGAGGCAGCTGTTCGAGATGTGGGCCAGACAGCCATGGCTGGTAGGGATTGAAAACAATGAGGCTTATCAGTATAAAATTGCAAAACCAATATCCTCTTATACCAGCTTCAAGGGAATGACACCAAATGGTTCTTGATTTCTTAGCATCGTTTAAATATCAGTCAGTTGAAATGCCATGGGAGGCACATGATTGATGCAGACTGCACTGAACAGAGGCGGGGCTCGTGTTTGGTTACCTTGGTGACAGCAGTAGAGCTATCCTCCCGAAATTAAGGAGAGTGGAAAAGACAAAAAGAGATGGGAGAGCTGAAGAAAGGGAAGGTTGGATAGGGCTAGTCAAGGCCATCTGTGTGCATAGACAAAACACACATTTATTTAGGGAGCGAGACAGCTGGAGATAGCAAAGTGGTCATTGTCACCTTCTTTGCTTTGCCAAATCCATATGGCAGCTACTGGAGGTGATGTGCAGTGCTGAACACTGGGAAGAACAAGCAGTCCTTCAGCTCTGTACGTGCCCCACCGCAACATCCCAGAAACAGCACTAGTAACCGTGTATTCCCGAGGATTTTCCTGGTGTGTCCCAGTTCTTCCACTGTCAGGGCAAGAGTAGCTCAGTCAGCCCTATCTAGGCATTGAGCATGATAAGATTAAATTTTACCAAGCCTTTGAGAAGTCTTTAGTGACATCTGATGCTGTGTGTTTCCTTTAAGAGACTAAATACAGAAGACTGAATTTGAATGGAAAGTCAGGAGGAAAACTGAGATGATTTCTATGAGGGAGCTGGGAAACAGAATAAACAAATAGGTGAAGAAGATCAACAGAAAATTGAGACAGGTTTGTCAAGAAGCCTATAATAGTAATCAAGGCACATAAGCCAATTTTTTTATCATGGTTCGTTATTTTTTTAAGAACCTAGGTAACTGCTGGCATCTGATTTGCATGAAAGATGAGCACTTTGTGCAAGAACGATAGTAACGGTATATTTAAACTACAGCAGATCAAAAACTAATTTTGTATCAACTGCTTTAGAGTATTTTTGATGTTGCAAAATAAAAGAATACACCATTTGACACTAGACGAGTATCGAAAATATACATAAAGGAATTAGATATTCAAAACTGTGTGCAGAGCTTGTAAAGTGTGAAGCAGTGTTAAGTGCTTGAAAAAATAATTTCTTCAGTGACTTAAATTAGCCACTTCAAGTCAATGGATATTGTGGATCTCTCCAAGCCTTAGCATCTCAGCTGCAAATGGAGGAAATGTTTCAAAAGGCTTCCATGAAAATGAATGCATGATAGAGATGAGTTACAAAAGTCCATGAAGAAATTAATAATTCTTTTTCCAAGCAGTGTTATAATTGTGTGCAATAAATAAGACATAGAGCTGCATGGTGAAGAATAAGGAGAAAACGAAATATTGAACAGCTACTCATTAAATGACCACCGTCTCTTCTGTGCACCGAATTAAGTAGAAGTCCTCTGGCATAAAAAGTATGTGACTCTATAATTAAAAAATATATCATTATGTGTTTATATGAGGGAGTCAGATTAAGGCAACTCAAATTCTGACATTTTCTAATTTTGTGTGCTGTGATGTTTTGCAGGCCTTGGAAACCAAAACCAAATACATTCTCCACAGGGACTTTTGCTCTCTTTCATCAATTTCAGCCAATCCTGGCAAAATTTCAAGGACTCTAAAGGAAACTTTCAGTTTGAGGTTAAGTATGTAAATGTAGATGTCTTAAGACAGTAGGTATCTACAGAGACTAGGTGTCTGAATTCCTGATACAGTCAGCAGAGATCTAGTCTCAACTCAACTGCCTGCTCAACTGTCTAGTGCCATTTGATGTAAACTTATATTTCCTGCATGGTTTCCTCCTTCCACTGCAGAAGAGTCTCTCATAGGTCCTGTGTCCAGTGTGCCTAAACCACATGGTGACCAAGTACATCTCAAATAGTGGTGGACGCCTGGTCGCAGAATCATTCTCTGAGGCAATTCAGTTGATGAAGCCCAGGGAGGCAGTTGACATCCCCAAATGTAAATTTATCAGCTGAATCATTCTCTAGGCTCAGCTGACTGGATGGACAAGATCTCCATTGACTAAAATTGGAGCTGAAAGATATAATGTTTCCTTAGATACCTAAACGTGGATATCTAAATTTAGATGTCTTTTTATGAAACTGAATCCTGTGTTAAGTAACTGAAAAAATGTTATGTTCTTTAAATATACCTCCCTGTGGGAAAGACAGGGCAAACTCAACCATTGTCCGTTATGTCTCAGCAAATCCCTTGCCAGTTAGCATGCATACATTAGCTAATCATTTGGGGTACACATAGCTCCTGATTAGCTGTGGTGTATGTTCTTTCTTATTCAGACAGAAGACAAAAACATAGGTAGTGCATGTGGGAAGAAACAGGGAGAGGAATTCTGGTGGACATGGGAGACAACAGAAGATATTGTTTAGTGATATGAGAAGGATCTGGAAGTAATGCAATCAGGGTGTTACATAGGATGTGGTATTGCAGTCAGGAATAGGTGACACATGAAATGTATGACACAGATTGGTTGGAAATATGATTTCATTGATTCCTTGGTTCACAGACAATGTATTTTATAACACATTTAAGTTTGGATAGTTAAGTCATTTATTTTCTGTAAAGAAGTATGTGAATTATTTAGTTTTAAATGTTACTTTTGTTTTGGAGGGGTACTGCCAATTGCTCCCTTTGAGTCAGGTGACAGGCATGTAGGAATACACTGGACATATTACTCCTACCGAAACCTGAGTTTGTGCCATGATTTCATGACTAAGTCAACCTATTTTGCCTCCTCTTACTTTTTAGCTTTAAGACCATACAGGTTAGTTTGCATCCAAGAGGTTTTCTTCCCTTACGTTTATTTTCCACTGCTCGTCTCCCTTCCTTTCAATGATCCTCACTGGTGGAAGGACAAGGAGAACTCAGTTAAGTTTGACTGCTCACTAGTCAATGTGCTAATGCCACCCATTTCCCATCTGTCTCACTCAGTTTCTCATCCAATTATGCCTCACTTCTCCCACACAATTTACAAAGTTCTTCTTTTTATGGATGTTCCTGCTTGTTGCTTGTAATGTCTTTGTTTTCCTGCTGTCCCATTTTCCTTCCTGACGCACCGCTGCCTGAGGCCTCCAGGTGTGTCCAGTCTATTCTTTGATGGTGAAACTGTTGAGCAAATGGAGTGGTGTTTCAGGTGATGCAGCAATTACTATGTATGGCTAGCATAAACCTCCCATGTAAGGAACCACCTGGAGCCACTTTTACTCACTCTAATCTACTCCTGTCATCCTAAAGCAGGGCTTCAGCTCATCCAGCTCCTGAGCCTGGTGCAGAATCAAAACTATGCACCGTGGATAATTCCCTTTGAGAGGAAATTTACACTTGATTCTGTTTTTCAGTCAGTTGGTCCCTTTCCAGCTTACATTACACTCCTGCTTGGATTGTCAATGAATTTCTAGCAGCAGCAGCGGCAGTCATTTTATGTAGCACATCCCACTGTGGGCTGTGTATGAAATTTATGCCTTTAATTTTTGTATATAAAGCCTCACTATTGTGGCTGTAGGCATTTTATAAACCTCAGAATGAATAACAAAGATTTTCAGAGCCCACACCCCCACACTCCATTATAGATATGCTATAATCAGCTGGGAGTCGTGGCATTTATCAACTGCTGAAGGATAATGCGGTTTATCACTTTTTAATGAATTATTTTCTGTACTGCTCATTTCCAGAACAGATAAATACAGTCAAGGACATCCTGTTTCAGGAGAGAGTTATGCTGAAATTTCTTCTAAGTTTAATGACATTTAGCTAGATCCCATAGGTTATAGTTTCTTTATGTTGTGTCCTGGTACAGAGGCTGGCTCAGGAAGACTTGATATGAAGCATAGGTGAGGCACCCTTTTCTTACACCCACCATAGAAGACCTGGTCAAAAAAAACCTAGGTGTAAAGGACTTCAGCTCCCTGGAGGGCATGAAGAGGGACATAGAGTAGAGCACCATCCTTTTAGGTGGTCATCAGTCAAAGAAGAGCATATCTAGTCTGAACTGTCAGCTTGAATATATTTATGCTGCAATTTATAGAAACAATGTTATTTTTGGGGTATCTACATGCTTTTAATTCAGATAGAGCTTGTGAGAAAGCTTACTTTGAATATATCTACTTTGTTTAAAAAATAAGTGTCTCTTTCTTTTAAAGGAAAGTGAGAAACCACATTTGATGAAGAATCTATAAAACATCAGCCTAAAGCAATTTTTTGCTTTCCAGTTATCAACTCTTTTACCAGGGGCATATGATGGAGACTCAGAACACAACTATAGTGATATTTGTATGGATAGCAACACTTCAACAAGGCTCTCATGGCTGCGAATTTTATCCTTTTAAGAGTACTTCAGGATTTGAAAAATATTTAAGTAATCACAGTTTCGGAGTTATTGTCTGATAAAGCCTGGGAATTGGTGACCCAAGGGACTAATTCTAAACATTACTTAGAAATGACATTGCTCATGTCAGTGTGGAAGTGTCTTGGTGAATATAAACTGTAATATAAAAGCATTTGCAAGCAATTTGGCCATCTGCTGTTTCCTGTCGATATTCTTTAAGAATAAGCTCATAGCTTCACAAAAACAAGTCAATGTGCCAGCACCTGAGGTAAAAGTGTTTCAGATCCCAAGGGGATATAGTCTTTTGTTTCCCCCTCTCCCCTCTCATAACTCCACATTGTCTCATGATGATAATAGAGTAGGACTGGAGCTTAAAACTACATATGGAAGTTGCTCTTCTCAACTCCCAACCTTCCTTGACACAGAATTAGAAACTTGTCCATCCTGTAACCCCCCATCAGCTCTGCTTACTGCTCCAACAGAAGAGAGATACCCCAGAGCCTGCCCAAGGCAGGGAAAGTGACATACCTGAAGGACAATTAGAGTAGGTCTTGCATGTTACCAGCATGCAGTGGTTTATTGTCATTATGCATTTCATTGCTGTATCTGCTTTGTATCAGTCCATTTGCACTTGGTTTTGCAAGGCCGATAGATCCAGCCACATGTGTCCCTCTGGAATGAGAAAAGCTTAGTCTGCATGAAAACCAGCTTCGAGATATTGCCACACTTGGCCAAAACAAAGAGGGAGTCTTCACTATGCCCTTCCTTTTCTGTGATCTCTCCCAACTGCAAATTTTTTTAGAGGTTGTGAACACCTGAAAGAAAATTAGGGAAATATATATATATTTTTTTTTCTACTTCTCCGAACAGTTCACTGGGTAAAAAAACCCAGTAATATTCTAACTTGCTGTAAAAGTCTTCAATCATTTCCCTCCTTTTTTTCGAATTGGCTCTGAATGTTGCCAAAATGAAATATGAAACTGAGGAAATTTAACATGTAGAAAGTCCCACAAACTTTATTAGCACAATAGCTCTACACGATTTGTGCTTTTACATCTGATCCTTGTTCTTACTTTTCAGGTTGACTTTGATTTCTGTCTCTGTGCATTAAAAAGCCTGAATTCCTATGTTGCTCCATTTTTGGTTTTATTTTTATTTTGAAGCTCAAAATTTAGCATTACAGCATATTGATTTTCAGGGTAAAGCTCAGTGTACTTTGACACCGGCTGTTATTGAGTGCCTTGCATAAGAGACCCTAAACATGTGAAAATAACACACCATGGCTTTTTTTTTTTTCTTTTTCCATGCCATATTTGGAAGCTCATTCATGGCTGTGACGGGTCTATAATTAGACCTTTTTCTCTAGACATCTCGGCAATAGGATGCATGAAGGTTAGTAAGAGTTTCCTTTTAATTGATCCCTGGTGATTTCACTGTAAAGCTGTAAACTGGTGCACTGGGGACACACAACCCACAGGCTCCTTGTGCTGACGTTTGCAGCAATGATTAGAATGTCATTGCGTTCCAATACTTCATTGTCATTCAGGGAGCACTCGAAATGCCTTATACCTCATATTGTAACGAAACATATATTCTCCAGCACAAACACACACAGAGAGGCTTTTCCATCTGAGCAGCACATGCCTTTGAAACTGGGTTTGTTTTGAACATCCAGCTCAGTATTGCCTTGTTTTTCTGCACAGTGTCACTCTCTTGTCTCTCATACTAATGGAAACAAAGCTAAGCCACTCTTCGCACATAATACTGGATCCCAAGGGCAAAATCTCTGTCAATATGGAAAATGATGAAAAAAAAAATTGTAACTATTTGTGTGCGTGGAAGAACTAATGTTCATCCATGTCAGTTCTCTCAGGTCTTTGAACATGAAATAGTCCATCACTTATTAGAGATCAGTACTCAAAATTTTAACAGGTCCCAAGACCAGAGTACTTAATGTGTTGGAAAGCTTGGGAAAAAGTTTTTTTTAAAAAAAGGGAGATTCTGGTTGAAGAACTGTACTCTCTGTCACTGAACTGTTACTCAAAATTTCTCCTTTCAAATTATATTTTTATTTTTCTTATCTTGAGTGAGATTAAATAAAAAATATATGTAAATTGAAATGTATTTTTTGGGTGAGTAGACTCACTGACTTCACTATGAGTAATAATCAGAAAAGCTCATTTAACAGAAGTAGCAGAATTCAGATCTTCATCACTTTTGCTGTTCTCTTTCTATTCAAATTCACACAAAGCTGAACAAAAGTGGGATTTGTTTTTTTTTTTTTTTAATAATTCAATACATAAAAGTAACATTGAAGTAAAGTGCTTTCTGTGAAAGTTATTTTTAAGGATTATAAAGCAATGCCCAAGTTAAATAAAACAACTTGTACTTTATTGGAAAGCATTAGGAATAAACCTTATTCTCCACCTGAAATCTCAAACTGAAAAGGTGAATATTTCACAAACTAAAACCTGAAAGATTTCCTTCTAAGGATCTCTGAAGAGTACATTGGTTTGATTAACAAATTGGTTTTATCAGGACAATTTAAGACTTTAATTCCAGTGCACTACCTAGATATAATATTCTTAAAATCCCTTCATAGAAAATTCTGTGTTGAAATACATAGTTCAAGGTTAAATTCATTTGTTTGTTTTTATTGCAGTAAAACAGGGATGAGGGGGACATAGTTAATGTTCAATGTGTCTCTGAAAGGGCCAGGAGAAAAATAAATGGCACAATCATAATAAATAGGGAAGGCAAATGAGACCTCCTATAGTGCCATCTGACTGGCACATGTGGTACTGAGTGACAGTGCAAGGGCAAAACTTGTAAGTGCTTCTACACCAACAGTAGAATCCTAAGAAAAAGATGGGAAAACTAGAGTGCTTGGCATCAAATGACAATGCTGATTTAAGTACCACAGGCACTTTGTGGAAATCTGTAGGAGACACTGTTGCTAACTTTCCAGGGATGACAGTGAGATCTACAGGCAGAGTCCATGAAGGATAAAATAAAGTGTTACTGTATAAAATATTAGGAGAAAATAGAAAAAATGCTTGCAAGTGGAAATCCCATATTTCAAAACCAAAAATGTAGTGCTGTTCTTGTACTGTGGGGTGACAGTGATCAGCACATGTTAAATAAGATTAGAGAAGCTTCAGCTTTAGCATAGGAGGTGACAGTCAGTGATTTAAACCACCTGCATATCGACTGGATCAATGCCTCGTCAGGACAAGACACGGAGGTTAAGTTACCAAATGCAGTAAATTACTGCTTCTTGGAACATCCTGATTCAGAGCCCACAAGAAAAGGTGCTGCTCTGTATCTTGAGGCACGGGACCTGATTGGAGAAGAATAAATGGGAGAGCTGCTCTGCAGTAGCAATTGCAAAGCAATGTGGTTCAACATTGTCATAGGAGAGAGTGGGCCAAATAAATCTAGCACACAAATATTCAAGCGATTCTTGAATATTCAAGACAGGGAACTTGCTGTCATTGGTAGAGAAGTAATACCAGGCTCAGGGACAATAGTCTAATGCAACAAGACACCTTTTATTCCAGTTCCCACCGCTCCTCTGGGTATGGCTGTCCCAGTAAATTAAACAGTACCGGGGTCTGGTGTCTGGGTCCTTGGACTAAAATATCCATCCTGTTAAGCTATTAGATACTGGGGTTAACCATGAGCTAGGGCTGTTCTCAGTAAGCAAGTTATACATGGACAGCTTCTCTTGGGAAACTGGAAACATTTAACCCTATGAATGTGAGCTGTGCCGTGTCATCTGGATGAGCTGTTACATTTTATGCAATATTAATAGGCACAGAGGCAGAGACTATACAGCAAAGGCAGCTAATCATGTCAGGAGAGGCGTGATTCTTATAGAGCCACAGCATATATATCAGAATAGATGCATCAGTATATACAACAGAGAGTATACATATCCACCAGGTCATCATAGAATCATAGAAGACAGCCTTGGGCTTGGGGCTCCATAGCCCCCTCCTGCCTAATAAAAAAAATTAGAGAAAAGTGATAAAGCTTGAAGCTTGAACTACTTTAAAAAAAAAAAAAAAAGAAGTAATGACAATCCAATTATTATTAGTATACGATGAACTATGTGAAATCACTGAATACTTCACTCATATGCTGGTGGTAGTAACTCCTGTTCCCCTTTCTAGTTATTCACTGAATGAAGGAGCAATGGAGAAATATATTGCTAATTAAAAAACAGAACTGTTTTTTTTTTTTGTATAATGAGGCAAGCAATCCATTTGCAGCCTCTTCAGAATTAAAAGATGACAAATAAAGTTCCTTTATTGTCATCCGTTGCTGAATTTGTCTTGTTCTGGAGACCTGATTTCTTCAGATTTTGCCAGGAGTTAGATCATTTCCAGTACCATCTTTATTTAACAAACTATTTGGTTCTACAATGTTTCTACACTTGAAAACGTAAAAACATCTGTGAAAAAACAAGTGAAAGTTAACTCATTCTTGAGAATTTAATGTTCTTTATCTAAGTAAGTTCTAAATATTTCAGACAATCCAGTGTGTCTCTACATCCCTTTTCAACAATGGATTAGACCCACATGATTTCTTAAAAGTCTCCTTAGTACTTGAGGTGAAAAAATGTTTCATGTTGGTGAAAGCATGCAAAGGATATCGTGGCAACTAAAGTCATAATCAGTCATGCATTTAAGAATATTTGCCAGTTACAGATGAAGGGCTGCCTAACTTTTTTTTTTTTTTTTTTTTTTTTTAAATTTATCCTTTAGTCCACTGATTGTAAATTATTGTGAAAAAAAAAACCCAAAACAAATGTCTAATATTGTCATTGTAGTTGTATCACTTTGGCAAGAAGAGTTAATGGTTGTTTTCTACAGGAAATCAGGAAGCCACCTCTTCTATTTCAGTCTGGAAGTGAAGTACCTACAAGGCATTCAGGGTGCCAGTGTCCTAAAAAGGAATCCAAAGACCAGAGCTAGGGTCTTAGGCTTGCTGTTCAGTTTGAGAGTAGAATTAGGTGTTTTAGAATCGTGGCTCAAAGATCTGCATATTGACTTGGGGAGCTGTAAAACACTGAGCACAGGGATATTTCTGTCTGCAACCCTTGATACCCCAGTAGCCTCTCTTCCAAAGCACTCAGAACACCTTAATGTTTTGATATAAACATGGTAACTGGAGGAGGTTAAAGAGGTGGTGCTTGCTTTATCTAAGAGGGTGGAATGAGGGAAAAGGATGAAAGACCATTAAGTTCAAATGCTTTCTCAACTTGAGGAGATTAAAATCTATATTTAAGGTAGTGAAGCAAGTCCATGATCAGCTCTGTCAGTAGATCCAGAAAGCTCTTGAGCTCATCCTGAAGAAAACAGCCACTTGATGAGCTGAATTGAGTAGGTGTTTGCATACACACAGACCTCTGGAGTCATCTGAAAATGTCTTTGGATATCTAGGATGCCCTTGCAGGGTTGTCACATACAATGTGACAAATACCTGTGGCACATCTGTGCCCTTCCTGAGGAACAGAGACTGGAACAAACAGGATACTTGTAGTGCAGTTGAACTAGATACCAGATGTAAGCAACAGATTTGGTCTCTAGGTGCCTACATCAAGTAAGTGAATATAGTCCTAGGTGCCTGCTGCTGTGATGGAATGTGGACAGATAGACTCTTCCAAAAGACAGTTCAACGTGCAGTAAAGGTCATTCCATCTTAAGGTAAATTTGTCTCTGATAACATCTGTTTCTCTGTGGACTACAAATTCTTACATCACAAGCCAGTGTTCCTACGCTTCTTTCCAAAATAAAGATGAGATCATTATCCTGGAGATAATATTTCTTTTCAAATTGCAGTTGGAAGGAAAATTCCATTATGCAGTGTATGCAAAGCACTGAGGTCTTAATTAGTCACATTGGTTAAGCTCTGATTCCTGAAGTGAGCAAAGGCGCATGCCTGGTAATTTCACCTTGTTCTCACTGTTTAGCTAGCCCAGTACATATACAAATAATATTCAAGTTCAATTCAATTTGTATATTCAGACCTGAATGGTTTTGGTAGTTAATGTCAGCACAAATGAACCCTTTTCTCCTCAATTCATTTCCTTTTCTGTTAAAGTTATTTTTAAAAGAGTAGTAGACAAAAGTATCTCAGAGAACTGTAGCAACTGAAGTTATACTCCATGAACACTTAGGTACTATTTGTTAGAGACAGGGCAGTGATGTGCAATGAATCATGTAATTTAAGATTATAGCTTCATTTTTTGTTCACATTACAACCCTGTGAGGTATCCATAAATACATATTTGTTCTCTGATTTTTTTTCAGGTCTTTTTTTCTTGCTTCTCCC
>NW_010138941.1:48418-59694 GCF_000699245.1 Pterocles gutturalis
TTTTAACTCTCTGTATTCATTTCTGCTACCCCCTGGAAAGTTATGTAATTAGGTTTTACATATCTTTCTTTGTGTGAAATAAGTATGCAGGTATTCCTCTGTGGAAATTATTGGAGAATTAACCTTTCAGTTTCATTAAAAATATGGTTTTGAAATTTATTTTATGTGAGCATGTGTATAAAATAAACATTCCGGAAAAGTGGAAAACATAATGGACATGAAATGTGAGCAAGTCTTTCTGGGACATCTTTTTTAACAAAGCTTGACTTGTATTGATGTTTTGAAAGCTTTCACAACACATACTTCTTCACCAGAAGACCACCCAAACATCTTCAGGACTCTTATTATCACTTAAACATATTTGAAACCTTTAGTCTGTATAACATTAAGTATGATGGACATAACAATGTACAGAAGTTTACACGAATTTGCTGCAGGTATTGTTTATGTCACTGCTAATATCTATGGGGATTCAAAGAGTGTTTCTCTCCTACGAGGTGAGAGAATGACACGTCATATTCTTGCCCTTACACTAAAAGGGACAGGTTGAATGGGTCAATATCAAGAAATACCCCCTCAAAACATAAAATCAGATGTTTATATCCAAACTTCTGTGGGCTCTGGATCGTACTAACTCCTGAACAGTGCCTAGTAAATTAAAGCTCCTTGCTGCAGGCCAAAAATATGACAGGGTGTGTTCTGGCAATTTAACTATATCGATAAACAAGTCATGGTGCCTGGGACTGTGTCCTGGCACTTCTTCATTTATTGTTCTTGACAAACTTCAAATGCAAAGTATTTGTTTCCATGATACTGATTATTGTCTACCCCTCCATTCTTTCCTTCCTTCCTTCCTTCCTTCCTTCCTTCCTGACATGAGTGCTAGACAACACTTAGAAAGACAGATGGGGAAATTTCCATCCATTTCTGGGGTGACAATGGGATGGTCAGCCCAAGCAGCTGTAGTACGGGCATCCTAAAAGCCTACTGCTGCAGATGCCCATTCTGGGGTGACCACAGACTACCTTAGCCTTTCTGACACAGCTGAAAGTGTCCGTGGATGCCCTGGTTCCTGGCTGCTACAGAGGTGGCCACACATCTGGAACTGCTCTGGGAAGACCAAACTCTTTTCATGCACCCCGTTGAGCAGTGAGTAGGTGGCAACACCTTTCTGTGGTTATCACTTTGAGCTGGTTTATAATCACAGTATGGATGGAAGAAGTACTATAGCGCATTAACAATTCCCTGAACCCCCTACAGCTCTTCATATTTCCATGTTGAAACCTCCATAGGTGTTTCCTAGCATGAACAATTCTGAGGTGACAAGCTGTAACCAATGCATGAGCCTCTGGAGGCATCATAATATCATGCCAACCAGACTGCATTGCTTAGGTACTGCATTATTGAATTTTTGATGAAAATTATTTTTTGCACAGCAGGTGCTTTTCTAAATGAAATAGTTCTGTTGATTTATTTTTTTTCCCAAGATCCCTAAAGGCAAATGTGCATATTATTGACTAATGATGCAAAACATTTCAGTTAAACTCATCCCCACATACCCAATCCCACACACACATACAAAAAAATAATCTGTTTTTTCTTGGTCAACAGAAAAACCACCTGGCCTTGATTTGATTGATTTCTGGTGTGTAAACTAGAAGTAAGCAAGCTATATTTATCTTTTCAGATTTTTCAAGTTTTATTGGCAGTTAGCTGAAAATATATCTGGAGCTTTTCTGCCAAGTTAAAAGTATAATTCTGGAATTAGAAGAATCTAAAGAGAAATCACAAAATAATCTTCATTATAAGATACAGAATGCTACCATTAAAATACTACTAATACGAAAAGCCATTAACCCTACTGATAATTCAAATGCTCAGACTAGTTTAAACTCTGTCTTTCTTCCTAAGTTCCTTTAAGAACAATAGGAACATTAGGGTGTCCTACTGTACTCTCCTTCCTCCAGAAGCTGAGTAATTGTTTTACTGATCAGGATAAAGATTTGCAGCTTTTTGATGATGGTTGTCACCATGAGAAAGTACGATCGACCATATTTTCAGTGTGTGAGAAATGAAAATTGTCATTACATTTTCATATGACAGTTTTAGGTGAACCTATATCAGAGTTCAGAAAAAAAAAAATGATTTGTAAAACCCCTGTCTAGTTCTTCTGTTCCTATCTGATTTCACTCGGTAGTATATATAAGTGCAGGCACATACATGTATAATCAGTTTAGTTGCACTGTGCTTCCTGACAGTATGGGTTAGCTACTATCTGTCAGATATGCAAGGGGTAACTGGATGAAATACAAGGTTTTACCAGACTAGCTGACTAAACAGTTCCTTCTGCATTTAATCTCTATGGATCCCAGCTAGGTTAAGGACACATTTACATTTAGATACAAATTTCAGCTGCAGACAGATATGAACTGTTTTCATTTGTGCTAAGAAGTATTCCGAAGTGCAACATGGAGAAACTAAAAATGACAGTGGTGGTGTGCTTGAGGGAGTAAGCTTTGCCAAGAGGCAGCTATACTGCTTCAGATACAAGATGGTAAGTCCCCATAGGTAGATTCCAGGCTGTACGTTAGTCTGTGATACTTAGAGACCTCAACACCTTATTGGGACTATGATGAAGACAGCCATCTAAGAGTACAGGTCCTGTGCCAGTTCTCGCCTTTGTAGTTACCGTGGGATGTAGCTGTTTACTCAATAGTTAGGGAGGATGTGATTAGCTTTTTAAGGAAATACCTGAAAGAACAGTCATCCCTCCAATCGCTTTAAGGAAAAAGAATAGAAAGGTTACACAGCTGAGGCAACTGGGCAGATGTGGTGAAATCGTTCTGAGATCACTGTTCTTATTAGGCATTTTACCTCAGCTATGTTCAGCTGTAATCTGGGATCAGAAGGTCGTTGCAATTCATATAAAAACCCTGAACCCTGAATTCTGACTTCCACGCGCAACCACAACCAGATCAGTTCATATTCTCCAGGGAACCACTGAACTTTTGTTCATTTGTATTCCTACCATAGACTCTTGCCCTTGGTTTGGAAGCACAATTCCTTGATTAGAAAAGTTTGCTCTTGACTTCAGAAGTGCTGAACAGCACTAATGCTTGTTGTATTAAATTTCATATACAAAAGAAGGCCCTAGAGTTGTGAGGAATAAGTAAGTGTACAGCTAGTCAAAACAATTATGTAGCGCTGGAGGCAATATTTGCTGCTTGTTTGTATATATCTAGCTGGAGAGCCTTTATCAAAAACTACTTTACAGAATCTGAAAAGGTTAGGGGATTTTGGGGGGGTTATCTCACACAGCTTCTTCATATCGCCTTAGGTTGTTTAATTCATGGCCACAAAGGACAACTAAGCTATGGAAGGAAAAGATTACAGTGCCCCTGCTAGTTCTAAACAGTGTGTATTTGATTTATTCAGCCCCCTTGCTTTTATGTGAGGTGGGAATCTCATCCCAAGGACGCTGACACTCTCTCTATTCCAGATGTTGCCATATCAGCCAAAGTTGCATTTCTCATATCTCCCTTCTCTTATCTATCAAGTTTATGAAAAATTAGAGCCCTCATATAATCAAAATGTCATCCTCCCTGCCTTCCCAGGCAAGCCTGGCTTTTGACTACGGGTATGCAGTCATGTGTAAACCTCATATTGGACCTCATCAACAGGACTGCTTGAGAATTGTGGAGTCTGCTGCATTTAATTACATCAGGATTTTATTTAAAACCTTTATGTGCTACAAAATCATTGTTCTTTTTTTTCTTTCAAATGAAATGGTGAACATGTTCTGGGAGGCTTCAATACTTACATAAAAGGCAATGTTTTGGTGGAGAGATTTTTGACTATGACTTACAGGTCTGAATCTGGATCTGTTGTGATCAGGAGTTATTAATACCTGATGGTCTTTGGTGCTGATTCAAAATAATCAAACGCATTTTGTGTTTGCATTTCAGTGGAAGAAGGGTGTTTAGCTGTGTTAGCTGACCTAAGAGCTCACTTCTTGTTGCTCAGCTCAGAAAGAGTAGTATTGTCAGAATGGAGGTAACTCCTTCAATTTCTTTTATTTTCCTTAAGCGCCAGGACAACAAATTTATAGGTGTTGACAAGACATGTATACTACATGCCTCTAGCTATATCCTGTGAAACACTTGCCAAACTAAGACCTGAAGTAAAAGACCAAAAGTCACAACAGAAATGTAACCAGTAAAAGAAGATGAGAGGGACAGCACAGTGGTTTGTTTCAAACATAAAAATCACCAATAACCTGAGAAAGTGAATCTAGTCCCAACTATAGAAAGAAGAGCAACAGGTGATAAAATAAAACACATGGTTTCATAACGTGAAACTAATGGAATTCACCGGAACAAGTTAACACAAAAGCCAAGGTTGGTAGCAGCAACTGGACAAAAATTTGGCATGCAAAATCAGATTTCCAGATATTCTGGTGTCTTTGTGGTTCATGAGTGAAGCAAAAGGGATGAAAAGAAGCTGGAATGGGTTAGATGAGGGGAGAGTCTCACATAAATCACGGATTTGGGTTCTGATGAACAGAGGCTTGGCTGGAGGACTTAAGGGCCTTGGAATCTATAATGAAATCTATATGTCTAAAGAATACCTATCATGATGCTGGAACTAGGCTGGCATTCAGGAAAACACAGCTGTATATATTGATTGATTAGTTGATAAATTGATAGGGCTTCTTACTTTTATTCTTTTCATGTTTCGAGGCTTAGTATAACAACTAACGTTGAAATTTAAAAATTAGGAACTCACTCCACTTTCACTTTTTATAAACTAGAAAAGGTGTGTATTTTGGGAGAGGGAAAGGTAATCAGAAACTCTTTCAATAGAAAATGTCATGAAAAATGCCGGCTGCAACTAAAAAATTACATTTATATAATTGGAAACTTACACCAGTACAATGTGTCGTGAGTTGAATTTACCAAGGTCTTAGAACCACAGCCCAAATTCTAAGGAATAAATCTTTATTTAACAGTAAAAAACCCCTATGACACTTAATACAGCATAACATTGCACACTAAGGAAATTGAAAACCCTAACTTGTATGTGGTTTTTCCATCAACACTAGTGTGATAAGAACAAGTTTGAGTCTCTTCTGGCACACTGTTCTCTTTCACCCATCTCTTTCTGCATTCCAGGTCAATCCATCTCTTATCATTTCAGAAACTTTTCTGGTTTTATTTTTTCCACAGTATCCATTACTGTGAAGTCTAAGTGCTGACCTTCCAACCTGCCCACTTTTAAGAAAGTCTTTGAGAAGAAGGCCAGTTATTTAACCTCACCTTGTCAATTGGGTTATTTAAACCAGTTATTCTTAATAGATATACAATACTCGTTCCAAGGCAATAACTCAAATTCTTATGGCTTCATGAGCATTTCACCACATTTTAATTTGAGTGGAGCCTACCAAGTGTTATATGAAATAAGGGCAGGATACTCTTTTCTTTGTATTTAAATATTTCATCATGTTATTTTACTCAAATAATTTGACTATAATTTCAGTGCCTTCTACATGAGTGCAGCTAACCGGCTGACTCTTGAGAACTGGCTTTTCCAGCAATGCGGTACGTTTTGCTACAGTCTCTGTCTCTAGATCAGCTTACTTTCAGCATTCTTAATGTAACTGGAAGTGAGATGGGCTCATTAAATTTAGGTTTGGGCTAAAATAAAACATTTTGATTGAGATAACATTAACAGTTTGATACAGATACAGATTTTTCTTTTCCCACACAAATGTTTTTCCTTAATGTTTTTTCATCCTTCTGTTTACCAATAAAAACTCATCGTATTTATGGTTTTGAATCCAGACTTGACCTGTAATACGAGAAGGGGAGGAAGAAGAATGAGACCCTGTGGAAGAGCTGAAAGATAAGTTCTACGTTTATTTCCAGTCTACCATAAAGCACTGTAGTCAGTCTTATCTACTTAGTCTTTTGGGATTAATGGAAGAGCTGAAAGATAAGTTCTATGTTTATTTCCAGTCTACCATAAAGAACTGTAGTCATAGCCAGTCTTATCTACTTAGTCTTTTGGGATTATTTTATGCCATATATCTGCAATGATCAAAAGCAATATACAGTGTGTATATGCACCTGCAGACTACACAATTTCGTCATTAGGTCACAAGCAGGCAGACTTATTATGACCTAGACCTGAGTAAAAATGATATTTATGTACCTTTACATGGTGACTGAAAAGGACATATTTATCTCTGTGTCCAACGATGCTTCAAAATGCGGAAATGTATAGATGTCTGTCTTTCATTACTACGCCACTGAAATAGTAGAACATTCCTGTCTTGATCATTTCCAAGGTACCATGAAACTGATCTGGGAAGGTCTGAGAAAAAGGCACCCCACTCTATAAAGCAATTTGAATTTTGATAGATATGTCATTGTTTGGTACTACATACTTCAAGTGGCATTTCTTTGCCTAGTGCAACAAAAATATTTTGAGCTAATATGTAGTTCATTTACTTATTTTGTGTGCTGGAAAACAGCTATTAGTTATTACTTTTCTTCATCCTTCAGAAGAAAAGTCAGAATTTTAAGACATATTTCATCACTCTTGAACAGAAAGGCAAACTAAGGTAACTCCTCACAAGATAACTGTTTCTTAATAAAGTTGAAGGTTCTTTCAATGTTTTCTGACTATTAGAAAACAGCTTTCTCAACTTTGTAGATGCAAACAGTCCTCAGGTTTTTTTAAGGTTCTTAAAGAATTTTTCATAAAATGAAAACACGTAGTCACACTTTCATTGATTAAGTGCTGTTTATATCTTACATCAGTTTAAGAAAGATGATACATTAAAATTAAAGCAGCTTGACATGACATACACAGAAGATCCTGATATAATCCATTAACAGAAATGTTACAACAAGGAATTTATGGTAAATTGTTTGTCCTCGGGTGTAACACTATCTACAGATATATCACGGTAAAACAGAAAAAATGAAATAAATTTATTCAGTACTTTAGTCTTAATTATCCAGCTTGATCTTTTGATTTCAGCGATCAAAAAACCTCAATTCAGTCACTTTACTATGGAAAAAAAATGGTATCTAGTGTTGTAAAGGGTTAAAACTTTGTAAAGCTTGGGTAGGAACTGTTTGCTTGGAAAATATTAGTTAGTCACAGATGATACACTACAATTTGTGTTTTTCAGGAATTTCCTATTAAGAAATGTCATAAAAAATATGCATTTCTTTAAGCCAGTGGCTTTTTAAAAAGAATTCCTACCTAAAACATAATAGCATAATAGCGACAATGTTATTTTTCTTGTTGTATACGGAGACAGGCAGTTTGAAAAAAAAAAAAAAAAAAAAAGGCAAACAACAAAACCACAAAAAAACCTAAATAAACAAAGACCCTGAGTGAAAAAGTTATTTTAGTTAAAACCGCTTTTCAAAGTAAAGTAATTTTCAAGTAAACAATTATGGATTGTTTTTTAAGAAACTAAAAATATTTCAACTTATGCGTATGACTGTTGAACTGCACATTTTAGGGCAATGGAAAATGACACAAAAGATAAACACGGAATTTGGAAGGGAATTATTTTTTTTTTAAACTGTTCCTGAACGAAAAAATTTTTTCCTTATTTTCAACTTAGTTTTCATTTATTTCAATAAAATTAAAATGGGTCATCTTAGACAAATCAACTTTTTCAAAGAGAAAAGAAATAAATAGGAATGAAAGAAGGGGGAGGGGGTGAGAAAGAGAGAACAATATTTGAAATAGCACAGGTTGTAGTAGCCTGTAGAATACATAGCATTGCCTAAGTGGACTGCTTGTACAGGGACTGAGAAAGGAAGCAGAAAGTTAGATATGGATTAGGTGCTTCATAGTTGTGTAAGGCAAAGAAAACAAAAAAGCTATCTGTGTGATTAGCCTTTTTGTTGTTTCACATTTTCTGCTGAAAGAGGATATAAATATGTGAGTAGTCATGTGGGTGCATTGGGCTAAAAGCCCCTGTTCTGGAGAGCGGTTTGTATTAAGGAGGTAAAGTTGGGAATCTCATGGAATCAGACTAGAAAGGTCTTTCCCACAGACTTTTCCTCTCTCTTTGGTTATCTATTTACCCACATGGATCTACTGAAGTAGTAGCTGCAACATCAGACATCTCGTTAGTACTTTCTACAAAACCAGCTGCAGTTGTGCTGTGTGTACCCACACCTCAGCTGTGGAAAGTTATCCACAAAAGCTACCCAGGGCACTATATTGACAGCTGTGTCCTCACCTGGAGGTCATTTAGCATGCAAACCTTACCCGAACACAAAAATCTCCTTTTCCAGTCTTAGCCTAGAATCATATTCAGTCTGTCTAGATATGAAGTCTCCTGCATGGAAATAAATGAAGGTCCTTCTCTAAGGATTGTTCCAATGAACTAGAGCCAGGTGTTACTGTAACCTTCTGCAGACTAAAGTCACATGCCATGCCCTGGCCTCTGGACAGATTGAAGACCTTAGTGGGAGGGTAAGTGGAATTCAAGAGTACCTGGTCTGCTACAGACTTCTGATTAATGGCTATTCAGCTTAAGAGACAAAAAGAAGAGACAGAAAAAGAAGTAAAATAAGCACTCAAAAATGCAAACCTGAACAATGGCAGATAGTGGAAACAATAACAGAGGGTTTTAAATCACAGACTGATATGCTATTGAAAAAACCACTCTAATATGACTCAGTGATATTCAGATAGAACTTCATAACTGATGAGAAAAAGGGGAAAAAAGATTATGCTGAGCCTTACTGGAAAGTGCAAACCTACATGATATTTAAGTGTATGAAGGATTGTGTGACATTTGTTACGAGATGTTAGAAGGGGTTTGTGAGGGTGTGAAAACTTGTTATTGTGTGTTTAGGGGAAGGGCCAAATGCTGCAAAAAGGTGGGGGTCGGGGTGGGGGGGTGTGGTGTGTGTAGTTGGCGTGGATCAGGGAGGAACAAGTATGGGAGAATGGAGAGGAGAGGGGATAAAAGCGACAGGATGTGTGAGTGTGTGAGAATGTTTGCTGATGAATTTTAACAATCTGGACTAGCCTGAGACTAGGAGACCAGCTTCTGTAAAGACCTAAGGTTGTAGGAGCCAAAATGGATTCTGGATGGACGGGGAGCCTATGCTAACATTTATAGATCATCCAGAAATGACAGCGAGCTAATGAGCTTTAAATCTTCATCAGCTGGAAGGGAGGAACAAGATGAGGCTGTCTGTGGTGTTCTCCATTGTGTAAGTGCTGTTTGTGTTAATGGAGGTGTGAGTAAAGGCCCTGTTCTCCTTCTTGTGTCATTGTGCGGCCCGATGCATTTGTAGTCTGTGCACGTGTGCTTGCATCTTTGGAATATGCACTCAGCCTTGACACTGACTGGACCTGGAAAAGGGGCAGAGCAGCTAACAGTCAGGGAAGGAGAAGTCCCCAGGATCTTCAAGTCCACTGATGCTGCCTTCTCTTAGCGCTTGGTGCTGATCTGAGGGCATGTACTCCCTTTTCATTCAGTCTTTAATACCTCATCTGAAATACACCTGGCTATGTCCTGTCAACTGAGTGAGCGAATGAGTCAGGAAAATATGATATTTCTCAGCCAGGTTGGGTGCTTGTCTTCTCTTGAAGCCACTAGGGGCTAACTGATTGAAGCCCTGAATAAGTCCCTGGATGAATTTGGTGAATCTTTTTTTTCCGTTTCCATTTCCATCCAACCACTTCTTCCTTCCACTATAAATACAGTGTGATAGAAAGAGTTGTGAACACATTAACTTTTCCACTACAAAAGGTTTATATCTCTTTCTCCTTATACACTTGACACTGGCCCCTGTCATGAAAACAATACCTAAGTGCAAAGTTTGATCAGAGCATAATCTCTGCAGGAGGAACTCTTATTAGTCTCCTCAGCAGCAGTCCCCTAATTTATTGTTGCTGCTCCCAATAAAAATGTGGTGCTGCCTACCTCAGACCATTTTAGCCCTTCTCTATGCCTCTCTGGGACACCCTCTCACATTCTTGGTCTCTACTTTCTTGCTGTGGGTCTCAGCAGCTTGTGCCCCTTTTGCCTTCCAAGATATATTGCATGGAAAGATCCGTCCTCCTTCCCCTCCTCGGTATGAACCTTTCTTAAGCTATCCCCAAACTGGGGAATGGGATAGAGAGTATAATGTATCCTCAGAGGAAGGAGCACAAGCCTAGGCTCAAATTATTGCAGGGAAAAAAAATGAATTAAATGGCTGTATCTATATTGTTCTAATCATGATTATCCTAGACTTTGCTTTGTTTAGTTTTTGAGTGCTTTGAGGTCATCTATAGTTCATAGTAGTTTTTGCATCTGATACTAAACTGCCACCCCATTATATCTGCAATGTTTAAGCTAGCAAATTACAGTGGTGTAACAGATTGTATGACACGGCAAATCTTGACCTTTACATAGCAGTCACTTTAAGAGTTCATTGTTTCAAAATAAATTAATGTGAATGCTGGAATACAGAAGAAATGAGATTAAGCAATTTAGTCAAAAGATGGTAGTCTTATTTGGTTTTTTTTCTGACTGAGTCTATTCTGCTGCTCTGTTGTTGCTAGTTATTGACACTCAGACTGTTGAAGCTCTTTTTCCATCTTAGGGATATTTATTACTATAGACCTGCAGTTTCTATGAAATTATTTAATCTGTACTGTGAGAGTACATTCTATTATAAATGCATGCAAGTAACATTCTTTGACATTAGAAGGAGTTACTGGCACTGACTGGTGAGTAGACGACACAGTTGCTGAATAAGTTACTCATCAGGTCTTTCAAATGCATGAAATTTCATTAAAAAGTTATTTAAATAGAGCAGTTAAGAATACAGAAGAGAAGCTAGTAGTTGTTTTTCAAAGGAAGTTTGGCATTTATCTAGTGCAGATTCCTCCTCTGGCCATACAAAATGTATTACCACAGATGATATTTCAAAGCAACATAAAGTCAGGAGCTACTCATTTACATACCGTTTCCAGAGTCTCTGCTTTTAGTTGTGGCCCCCGTAGAGAAGAAGAAAACACAAAAATCCATACGTATAGAAGAGGAGGAAAAAGCTCCTCCTATGAGGGAAGGAGAGGAGGAGACCCATGACTCTGATAGAGAGGAGGCAGGCCCCTCCAGAGCAGGGCCATCACGAGCACGGGGGAAAAAGGAAGAAATCATACGAGAGACGGTAACCAGCCGGCCTCTAAGTACGCATGAGCTGCGAGACATTTAACAAGACTATCGCCGTAAGAAAGATGAG